>NW_005871048.1:34191210-34225636 GCF_000147115.1 Myotis lucifugus | reverse complement strand
TATATATATATATATAATTCTCACCCGAGGATATTTTTCCTTCATTTTTAGAGAGTGGAAGGGAGGGTGAGAGACACACAGAGAGAAACATTGATGTGAAAGAGACATATAGATTGGTTGCCTCCCATATGAGCCCCAACCAGGGCTGGGGATCAAACCTGCAACTGGGTATGTGCCCTTGACAGAAATCAAACTCAGGACCCTTCAGTCTGCAGGCCATTGGTCTATCCACTGAGCCAAACTGTCTAGGGGAGAACAGTAGTCTTGGAAGGAAAAAAAGCCTTCTAGTTTGAATAGGTAACAAAGTCCTCCATCAAGTGGCAGAAGGCTGGATCAGATCTAGGGTCTCAGAAGGTAAACTTAGCAAATTTTTATACATTTGTTCATGCAAAGGTTGAGGTGCCCACATACAATTTCTATCTCACCACATACTTAGAATACCTTTTATTTCACCAATGAAAATTTATCTAACATCTTTATGCAAATTACATCTTCTGGTGCAAATTGAGAAGCCATGGTATAAGCTGCTTACAATAGTCTCCTCAGAGAATGCCTGATTAGGATCTTTTAAATGTTAACTCATTGCTTGCCTTGGGGAGTTCAGGTTAGATAAGGCTCACATACAAATATATTGCCCTCTTTGTGTGAAAGTATTTTGGAATAAAGTAGACACTAAAACATAACATTGAGAACTGAAAATCTCTATGATCCCATGAATAAAACTGTGATTAGTCTCTGTCTGTATGTACATAAAGGACTAAAATGTCCAACTAAAACAATTTTGAACTCAGATTAGAGGGTTTTGCATGGTTCTTTTATCTTAACATCAAACAATATATGGAATGATCTCAGGCATCTGCTGTTTTTAATGTGCTTAAATGAAAAATGGAAATAATACCTTTTGAAATGAAATTATTTATGTAATACCAGTAAGTTTGTTATTCACTCTATAGTTAACATATTTTTAAATGTCCTAACATAAAATATTTTTGCATAAGTCATTTTGATGGTTTTTAAAATTATATAATGTGGCACCTTTGTGAAATTGTGTATCTATATAAGGAAATGCATTTTAGTAACAGCAGGGGCATTTCATCTAACTCTTTTAAGCATGACTCTTACATTTGTTAGAAGTATGGTCATTGTATTCTCATCATAGAAAATGCTTTTATTCTGTCATTATATACTGCGATTTTAGATACAGAATGAATTTCTATCATATCTTGCCAAAAATGTGGCTATATTCTCATGTAGTCCATAATATTTATTCATACTCTGAGCATTTTTCTCTTATAAAAAGGTCTCCCCCTTATAAGTCATGCATAAATCCTGACCTTAAAGTATATGGATGTATACATGTGGTGGTTAAATGTGGAGGTGGGACAACTTGCATCACTCATTTATATTTAGAATGCCTACTCTGTGCCAGGCTCTATGCTGAGCACAGCATTGGGTGTCTGCATGCAGCTAAAGCCAACAGATGTGTGTGTCTCTTGCCTCCTGGAACCATAGGCACATCCCAAAGAGGAGATAGCTTTGGTTTAATGGGGCAGATGATAATCTTTGTGTCTTCACACTCTGAGTTCTACTGTGAGGTCAAGGTTATCTTGCTAATTTTGTTTTCACAGTGTGCGTGTGGTGAGGAGGGAGAGGTAAAATATGTTGGCAATGAATTAACTCTGTATGTTTTATATATAATCACATTCACAAAGACAGAGTGAAATAATCTTCCATAGATTTCTCCCAGGGGGATTGCACCCATTCTCAATGTTTTAATTGCTGCCCATATATTGATGATTCAAAATATTAATCTGTAGTTCTGATTTTTCAAACCAGAAAATACAAATTCTTTCTAGTCATCTCCACACAGATGTGTTTCAAGAACCTCAAATTCAAGGTGAACCTAAGGTGTTTCTTGTCTAGACCTGTGTGCCTCCCCTCTTTCAGTTAATGGTGGACCCAGTGCTGAAGCAGAAAGTTGGGAGCCATTCTAGTTTTCCCACTCTTTGAGATCCACATCCAACCCAGTATCAAGTCCTACTAATTCTAACTCCTATATACTTGTGATGATCACCTGTTCTTCATCTCTGTTAATTCTGCCTTAGTGTAGTGCCCTCATTGCAGACCACCTTGAGAACCAAAAGCACTTCCTTCCTGATATGCCTCCTTCCATTTATCCTCCTCAAACTCAAACTCTACACAACCCAGAGAGAGAGGCATTAGAAACACAAATCTAATCAGGATAAGACTTCTTTGTTTATATCTCTTCACTGGCTCTACATTGACTATGGCGTAAGTTTTATACTGTTGCAGGGGTCATCCATCATTGGGTTCTGGAATGAGTTGAGTCAATTGAGATCAGAGTTTTAAAGAAAGTTAAATATAATAGGATAGGATAAAATAGGATAGGATAGGATAGAATAAAATGGAAAGCAAATGATTCTCACATATTGAGAGTAAGTAATGTTTGCAGAACAGTTTGGAATTGTGTTGTGTGTGTGTGTGCGTATGGATGTGTTTGTGTGTTACTGGGTGACTGTGAAAAATGCACTTTCCCCCCTTTTATAACTGGGAAACCTGTTTAAACAAAAACTGAAAGCTATTGATCAAAAGATCTAAAAATTTGCTACATAAATACACTCTGGGACTGAGGAGGACAAAAGCAACTCTCAGGAGACGTGGGGATATCCTCTTTATAAGTGAAAAAAAATTTCCTATTTTATCTTTACAATGTACTCAAATTTTGCCTTCTTGTTACTAATGAGCTACATTTGTCCTATTACAAATGTAATGTCTTAAATTAGTTATCTTTAAGTGTGTCTCTTTACCCCGAGGCTTTGAATAGTCCTGCCACACCACCTGAAGCACTCGTTCCTTAGTTTCAGAAGGCAGACAAAAATGTCAACGGTTGAACTTCTCAATATAGGTACACTGTCTTTTGGTGACTTGGCCGTGTCTTTGAGGACTCCTTTGCCTGGTACTTTTGGTTCCAGAAATACTGCCTTTGTGTCTCCCTCTCCCTCCCCTTCCATGACTGTGACCTTAATCCTTTGCCCTTGGTCTAGCTTCTGTCTCAAATATCCTCCCTTTTGCACTTCTCCAGGATTACTCCTTTTCTTATGTTACAGCTCAACTAAGGAGTCTTTCCCTCCATGGGAAGCCACCCCACCCCCAGGATGGGATTTGAGCCTCCCCGACCCTCATGTCTGCTGAGGTGACCAGGCAGTTGCTCTACCCTGTCCCAAGCTTGCAGGAGGTAAGATGATATGGAACACACTCATGTTTAAAAAGTCTTGGTTCCTGGTGACCCTGTCATCAGCCTGGCAGAATTTTACATTTATTTCCCAACGTGTTATTGCAGCAGAATGTTATCTTTGAATATTAATTTGCATTTTGCTGGCTGCATAAAATCACTTCCCCCTCTAAGCAGGCGGCTGACAGACCCTTTGGAATCATTGCCTGTGGGAGGAAAGTAGAAACTGCTTAGAGCAAAGTCTTTCTGCCTTCTGTCAAGTGGGTCATGTGAAGTGTCCTGGATGGGATGGAGAGAAAGGGGTGGGGCTAGGAGGATACCTTTGTGAAACAGAAGGTGAAGAGAGACTCTCAAAAGGGGAGACAGGAAAAGAGGTTGATAATATGGGCAGACTCCAGCCTAGAAGAAAGACTGTAGAGGTGGCTGGACAGGATATGGAGGGGGGCTAGACACTTTCATGGGATCCCCAGACTTGCCAAAGGCTCCTGATCCCCAGAGAGGCAAGGATGTGGCAGAGCTGCTGGCCCTGCAGGAGTCACCAGAGCAGAGCAGGTTAGGTGCTGGGTGAAGAAGGCCTCTTGGTATCCTAGAGCTAAGTGAGGCTCAGCCCTGGGCCGCAGGGAACCCCAGCAGTGATTGTGTTACCTTTACTGGGGGATTGAGTTGGACTCAAGTTGATTTCAGGAAAATGGAAGAAGACACATCAGTTCACATCGGTTAGTGAACTGATGTGTCTGTCATGTTATCTTTTTTTTCTTTATATTTGATATTGTTTTTCTTATCTCATTAGTAGCTCACATTTATATAAGTTAGTGCCTCATGTGCATTGGCTCATTTAATTCTCACAAGTTTTACAAGGTTGACCCCATTGCTCTCTGTATTTTACAAAGAATAAAATGATGACATAAACAAACTGCCTTAAATACTGGCTAGTGAGTGGTGGAATCTGGATTTAAACTCAGGCCGACTGGATCTGGAGTCCATGCACTCACCCCTACACCATCCTGCCTCACTGGCGCTGGCTTACTGGTTGATACCATCCTTTAGAGCAAGGATTTCAATTGGTGTGCCTTAGATGGTCAAATAAGTAAGTGACAACAGCCAACATAACAATAGCTGTATGGAGTGATGAATCAAAATTTTACCTATTTTTTTTGTCAGATTGCCAAAGAATCTAGTGTATTTTTTGGTGTGCTATAGATTTTTAGAAATTAGTTTATGTGTGCCATGAGATGAAAAAGGTTTAAAATCATTGCCTTAGAGGATCAGACCTTGTGCTTCTGTCTTCTTTGAGGGCTGACTCAGTGAGGGCATCAGAAGCGATTAACAAATACAAGCTGACTTACTGGTTGGTTTATTGGTGCCACAATACCTTCCTGTGAAAGGAGCCCAGCTCCTCAGCCCTGGACCCCACCTGACATTGTTTGGCCAAGAGGAGAATGGTGGTTTGAGATGAAATCTTTTCCATTTTGATCTCCCCCCTCTCCTGCCTGCCCAGCATTGAGAGAGCAGCAGCTGGGTTACCCAGAAGCTGGCTGTGTGTTCTTTCTGTGGGTTTGACCTTTCAGGCTTTGTGAGGGAGTATCCTTCGGATAGGTGAGGCATTCTGGAACTCTGAGCCCCAGTTCATCTCCTTTTTGTGACAAACTCTGCAGCATCACTCCTAGGAGTTCCCTTAGTACCTGGGAACAGGAACTCAGGGATCCCCAAAGGAATAGCAAGATGTTTGGGGCTGTGGTGGTCAAAGAGGGAACCCCCTAGCAAAGTTTGCTTGTGATTTTTGTTAGGAGATATTTAAAAGTCTCTTCCAGTGCAGAGTGATGGGTATCCTGTGGAGAGCCAGGTTCCCTCTCAAACTCACTCTTGTTTCCTGGGGAAGAGTTCACATTCAGTTTCTGTGACTTGATTTGAAACCATTGAAATTGAATGTGTCATCCAGACAGAAGCACTCTATGCCTGGGC
Organism: Myotis lucifugus; assembly: GCF_000147115.1. Classification (NCBI taxonomy): domain Eukaryota; kingdom Metazoa; phylum Chordata; class Mammalia; order Chiroptera; family Vespertilionidae; genus Myotis; species Myotis lucifugus. The sequence goes on along the minus strand of NW_005871048.1, from coordinate 34,220,421 downwards.
TGTCTGTACAACAAGGGTGACAGTGTGAACTCTCACTGCAGACGACTCCAGGTCTCAGCTAGGGACGACAGAGGGGCAATTCATGCTCATCTGGGTGCTGCTATGCTCTGTGAATTCCGCGAGGAAGCCACATGACAGAGGGCTTTTGTAGCTCAGGAGCTAGAGGATGAAATATGAACCATTTCTGTTTCCTTTCCTTGTTCTCATCTAAGCCCAGGAAGTGGAATGAGCTGAGATCTGGGGAGACAGTGGAGCAAGCTGTTTCTGGAAAGCGTGTGTTAACTTCCGACAGGACCATGGACTTTTTCTGCTAATCCTGTGAGGCTGACCCTAACCCTTTCAGTGTAAGGAATGTCAAACCTCCATTCAAAATCAGAGCAACTCATCAAATATGAGTGACTGCAGGCAGAATTGGCCCTCCCAGAGGAGGATTCAATCTTGGTTGTTGGGGGTATTTAATTTGGTGGTTTCTGAAAAGTACTCATGCAACTGCAGACGATGCTGGGGGACCTATCATAGCTACACACTGAGCATTCCATCCTGCAGCCTGCGTGCTGGCCCTGCTCCTGAGAAAATGAAGGAGTGTTATAATAATAGGTTATGTCTCTCCAAGGATTTCTGGAGGAGCTAGCCATGCACCAGTGTTCTGGCCTTTGCTTTAAGTTCCATATTTGTTCAGTTGTACAAATCTGATTAGCGGGCCCAAGAGAGCCTTTGTTTCTTCATGATGATACCACTTTTTAAACTTGAGAATAGAGCTACTGGGCCCTCATTCACATAACCCCCGCTCTGTTTGAGGCCAGCCTTAAAGTAACATTACCACAACAGGTTTGATGTTAGATACATTGGTCATCTCACTGTCCCCAACCTGGATGGACACAGGGTGTTAGCCCCCTTGTTGGTGCTAGGCAAGCCCTTGGGACCTGTGGATGGAGTGAGGAGAGACTCACATACTTATCTCTGCCCTCTGCCCTCTGCCCTAGCCTGGGTCTCTGCTGTGGTTGCTGGATGGTATGCATTTCTGCACACATGTCTTTGGATCTCAAGGTGCAGAGTATTCATTAGTCCAGTGTTAGGATCTGCCAGTGGGGGTGTCATGTGTTCTGTGTGTGCTTTTACTTTAAAATTATAGTTAACATATGGTATTGTACTAGTTTTAGGTGTACAACCCTGTGATTAGACATTTATATAACTTACAAAGTGATCACCCTAATAAACCTAGCACCTATCTGAGGCCACATATAATTATTACAATATCATTGACTATCTTTCCTCTGCTGTACTTTACATCCTCATGACTACCATCTGTACTTCTCAATCCCTTTATCTTTTTTTCCATCCCCCCAACCCTCCTCCCATCTGTATCTGTAAGTCTGTTTCTATTCTGCTTGTTTATTTATTTTGTTTTTTAGATTCCACATATAATTGAAATAATCTGGCACTTGCCTTTGTCTGTCTGACTTATTTCACTTAACATAATACCTTCTAGATCCATCCATGCTGTCACAAATGGCAAGATTTTATTCTTTTCTGTGGCTGAATCATATTCCATTGTGTATACATATGCATCACTTCTTCTTTATCCATTCATCATTGATGGATGCTTAGAATGCTTTCATATCTTTGCTATTGGTAATAATGCTGCAATAAATAATGAAATGTGTATGTCTTTTTGATTTAGTGTTTTGGGTTTCTTTGGATAAATAACCAGAAGTGGAGTTGCTGAGTCCTTCTTTGTCTCTTCTTATACAGCCTTTGTTTTAAAGTCTATTTTGTCTGGTATAAGTATTGCTACACCAGCTTTTTTTTTTCCATTTCCATTTTCATGAAATATCTTTTCCCATTCCTTTATTTTCAGCCTGTGTGTGTCTTTCAATCTGAAGTGAGTCTCTTATAGACAACATAAGTAAGGTTCTTCTTTTGTTATCCATTTAGTCACCATATGTCTTTTGATTGGAGCATTTAATCCATTTGCATTTAAAGTAACTGTTGATATATATATGTGTTTATTGCCATTTTATTACTCATATTTTTTATCTTTTTTTCCCCTTCTTCTTTTTAAAGAAGAGCCTTTAATATTTCTTGTAATACTGATTTGTTCGTGATGAACTCCCTTAGCTTTTTCTTATCTAGGAAGTGCTTTATCTGACCTTCAATTCTAAATGATAGCTTTGCTTTTCATCACTTTGAATATTTTTTTTCTACTCCCTTCTGGCCTACAAAATTTCTGTTGAGAAATCAATTTTATGGGTGCTTGTAGGTAACTAATTGCTCTTCTCTTGCTGCTCTTAATATTCTCTCTTTGTCTTTACATTTTGCATTTTAGTATGATGTGTCTTGGTGTGGGCCTCTTTGGGTTCATCTTATTTGGGATTCTCTGTGCTTCCTGGACTTGTATGTCTATTGTGTTCACTAGGTTAAGGAAGTTTTCTATCATTACTTTTTTCAAATAGGTTTTAAGTTTCTTGTTCTCTCTTCTCTTTTTGACACCCCCATGATGCAAATATTGATACACTTGAAGTTGTACTAGAGACTCCTTACACTATCCTCATCTTTTAGGGTTTCTTTTTCATATACAATGCACATACCATCAATCTAGAAGTTAATCTCACCAAAACCCGGTTCCCACTGATGTGAGACACTGATCTACATCCTTTCTCCATGTAGGCACCTTCTCCCCATGGGACATTTTGCCTTTGCTCTTAAAACTTAAGTGAGCTTGTCCTTTAAATCCTCTTTAGAAGTATACATTTAATTTTGCAAGATAAGACCTGATGTCTGGTGTTCTTACCTTTGGTCCACCCAGGTTGGTAGTAGCCTATCTTCTTCTTATAAGTGGACCGTGTTAGTCATTTCCTCTTAACTTTTTTCTTAAAGGAGACCTGTAGATATGAACTTTTGTCAGAGATGATCTCTCCAGGCATAAGTCTATACCATTGATCCTGTTTCAGAAAATGAGGCTGGTTCTTAAATACCAGACATTTTGGTGTTTGGGAATGGAAGAGTGAGCATCAAAGTGCTGTATTGAACATAATGGCGGGCAGACTAGCCAAGTACTGGAAATGATTTTGTTTTAGCACTAATACATCTGTCCAATTTGCCAAAACCCAATTTGCCAGTTATTGAATGATGAATTTGCTGAATTTACTAATTTAACAAATTACTTTTACTCATTTATAAAGACTTGAGTAATTGCCATGGGCTGGGTTGGCATGGCCTGAAAGGGCTTTGGGGAGTCAGAAACAATAGTCTCTGAGAACAGTCCTGCAGGCAGCCCACAGGAGACTACAGGGGGCGCCACTGCCCACACTGCAGTGTGCATTGGGTAAAGAGGTGGGGGTTCACTGTAGGAATACAAAGCATTTTTTATTACTTAGTTCTTGTTCTTAAACCACTTTTTTTTCTGTTTTCTTTCTTTTTTTTTTTAAACCATTCTTATTTTAAAAGTCAACTCAGGATGCATTTTTTCACTGGCTACTTTGCCTTACACATTTCCCATCCTCATAACATGGCATTTGTTTGGCTCTTCATCTCTCCTCTTTTCCCCTCTCACTCTGATGTAACCCCTAATTCCTCTTACTATCTCCTGAGAAGCACTAGTCCAACAGTTTAGCTTTTTCCTTCATTGCTTTTGTTCCTGCAAATCTTTAAGGTCTATTTCTACCAAAACAGACTGTCCAAAACAAAAGTGGCTTCTTTCCCAAGAGTGATTAGGATGCCTAATCCTAATCTTAATTATGCCAACTCTTTACATAATATATATATATATATATTTTTTAAATTAAATCTTTATTGTTCAGATTATTACATTTGTTCCTCTTTTTCCCCCCCATAACTCCCCACCACCCAGTTCCCACCCCACCCTCCGCCCTCACTCCCCACCCACTGTCCTCATCCATAGGTGTACGATTTTTTGTCCAGTCTCTTCCCGCATCCCCCACACCCCTTTCCCCCCCAAGAATAGTCAGTCCATTCCCTTTCTATGCCCCTGATTCTATTATAATCACCACTTCATTCTGTTCATCAGATTATTTATTCCCTTGATTTTTAGATTCACTTGTTGATAGATGTGTAATGTGTTCATAATTTGTATCTTTACTTTTTTCTTCTTCTTCTTCTAAAGGATACCTTTCAGCATTTCATATAATTCTGGTTTGGTGGTGATGAACTCCTTTAGCTTTTTCTTATCTGTGAAGCTCTTTATCTGACCTTCAATTCTGAATGATAGCTTTGCTGGATAAAGTAATCTTGGTTGTAGGTTCTTGGCATTCATCACTTTGAATATTTCTTGCCACTCCCTTCTGGCCTGCAAAGTTTCTGTTGAGAAATCAGCTAACAGTCGTATGGGTACTCCCTTGTAGGTAACTGAGTTTCTTTCTCTTGCTGCTTTTAAGAGTCTCTCTTTGTCTTTTGCTCTTGGCATTTTAATTATGATATGTCTTGGTGTGGTCCTCTTTGGATTCTTTTTGTTTGGGGTTCTCTGTGCTTCTTGGACTCGTAAGTCTATTTCTTTCAAGAGGCAGGGGAAGTTTTCTGTCATTATTTCTTCAAATAGGTTTTCAATATCTTGCTCTCTCTCTTCTTCTGGCATCCCTATAATTCGGATGTTGGTATGCTTGAAGCTGTCTCAGAGGCTCCTTACACTATCTTCGTATTTTTGGATTCTTTTTTCATTTTGCTTTTCCGGTTGGGAGTTTTTTGCTTCTTCGTATTTCAAATCTTTGACTTGATTCTTGCGATCCTCTAGTCTGCTGTTGGGAGTCTGTATAATATCCTCTATTTCAGTCAGTGTATGCTTAATTTCCAGTTGGTCCTTTATCATAACCTCGAGAGTCTGACTAGATTTCTTGAGGATCTCACTACATTTATCAGCGGTCTCACCAGTCTTTTTGAGGGTCTTACTAAATTTATCGGCGGCTTCTAGAAAGTTCTTGAAAAACCTTATAAGTGTGGTTTTGAACTCTATATCCAGTAGTTTGCTTTCCTCCATTTCTTTCATTTGTGTCTTGTTTCTTTGTCTCCGCATTTTTTATGCTTCCCTGTGTTGATAAAGTGGTTTTCTGTGCTAAGTGTCCTCTAGGGCCCAGTGGTTCAGCCTCCCCAATTACCTGAGGAGGACACTCTTGGTGCACCCCCTTGTGGTCTTTGTGCACAGTCTTGTTGTAGTTAAGCCTTGATTGTTGTAGGTAACACTAGGAGGGATTGACCTCCAGGCCAATTGGCTGTGAGAATCAGCTGTGTCTGCAGTGGGAGAACTTCTGTGCTAGAGACACCCCTCCGGGGCAAGACTTGCTTCACTGGGGCTTTGGTGCTCACTGAGTCTGCCCCCTGAGTGTGTCCTTTATGGATTCGAAGAGCTGCAAACTGGATTGTCCCACTCTGACCACTGGGCACAATGGCTCCTGGATCTCTAGGGAGGTGCTAATCTAGCCTCTTCCTGAGGCTATCCAGCAAAAGCCTCCGTGCAGGGCTTGGGTGGGGCGGGTCCCACAGGATCAACAGGGCGGGGCTAGCAGTTATGGCTGCCCTCAGAGGCCCCGCTTTCTCAGTGTCCCGGCAATCGCTGCATGGACCTCCGAGAGAAAGCTGCCCTCGAGTTCCGCCATGCCAGACAGTCCCGCTTCTCCCATATGAGTCTGGGTCCCCAGAGACTCGCCTGGAACTAGAGCTCAGAGCCTGAGACTCCCTCCCGATTGAAAAAGATAACCACGCCCTCAGCTGCCAGCCCGCTCCGCGAGTGCCTCTGTACCTTAGTATTTTACTTCCGCACCGCACCTCCTCTGAGTCTCGGTATGCTTTTCTCTTTCCTTCTAGTTGTAGAGTTTCCACTCAGCCAGCCTTCCTGTGGTTCTGGATGATGTCCGTTCCGTCTTTTAGTTGTATTTTTGAAGTGGTTGTGCAAGGCAGCAAACTCCGGTGTTTACCTATGCTGCCATCTTGGTTTCTCCTTACATAATATTTTTAAAAAAATGTTTTCTACACATAAACACACACATGATTTTGGAAAATAGAAGAAAAATAAAACGATTTTTTTTTTTGCAAACTCAGTGTGATAGCCTTCATATATTAAGCACTCAATAAATATTTTAGAAATTGTATGAAATTATGTAATAGCTCTCTACTCTCTCCCTCTGAAGTCATAGGGTTGTAAGCATACTAGGAGATGGATGTTCAGAGCAAACAGTTTCACTTGGCTTTACCTAGAATCCTAGGGAACAAAGAGAAAATTGAGCAGATTGGGAGATCAGATAGGAGCTTGACACAGAAGCTCTTGCTAGGAGATAAGGATTATGTCCAGAGGTTCTCCTGAATTTTTAGCACCCTCAAGTGTGGTGGCTGGAGCTGGGTGGACCAAAGGTTCAAACACCAGACATCAGGTGTTATCTTGCAAAATTAAATGTATACTTCTAAAGAGGATTTAAAGGACGGGCTCACTTAAGTTTTAAGAGCAAAGGCAAAATGTCCCATGGGAAGAAGGTGCCTATGTGGAGAAGGGATCTGGATCAGTGCCTCACATCAGTGGGAATAGGGTGTGGTGGGATTAACTTCTAGATTGATGGTATGTGCATTGTGTATAAAACTGGCTGTGTTGGTCTGCTAGGGCTGCTATAACAAAATACCATAGACTAAAGGCCTTAAATAACTTACCCTAAGTTCTGGAGGCTAAAATTACCCAAATGTGGGTCCAGTTTAAGTAAGTCCTTCTGGGTCTGCTGCTTCTATCATTGGCCTGACCCACTCTCAGTCTTAAGTCTGGATCATTCAGAATTAATTGGAGAGGGATTCATCTAAAGTGGGAATTAAAAAAAAAATGAATTAGAGAAACCTGTTCATGATCATGGACTAGAACAGCCGTGGGCAAACTACGGCCCGTGGGCCGGATCGGGCCCGTTTGAAATGAATAAAACTAAAAAAAAAAAGACTGTACCCTTTTATGTAATGATGTTTACTTTGAATTTATATTAGTTTACACAAACACTCCATCCATGCTTTTGTTCCGGCCCTCCGGTCCAGTTTAAGAACCCATTGTGGCCCTCGAGTCAAAAAGTTTGCCCACCCCTGGACTAGAACTTCAAGGCAAAGCAGAAACTCGGATAAGATTAATAGATGATATACTTGCAGCCCACAGTTTATTCCTATTGATTTGACCTACTTCTTTCCATTACTAAGATATGATTAGTTCAAAGCCAGGAGGAATTATAATCTAATTCTAGAGAAATGTCCTTCTAATACATATTGGTGAGTATGTATTTTAATATGTTATATAATTTTAATAGTTGGATAAGAAAAGTTGGGAGAGGAAAACCATATTGCCAATTGAAAGTGTACATAATAAAGCTTCAGGTTGACATAGATACTCGTATTACTTTTACCACATATCTGTGGAAATGATTTTTATTTTTTGTGAGGGGTGATCTCTGATATTCTTATAAAGTATGGTAATGTTTTGAGCCCTCCTCTTTCAAATATATATATATGTATATAAAAATATATATGTATATGGCTGTCTCTATTTCCTGAGTTTCATGATGAATTTATAAACTAGCTGTTACTAATAGCCAGCACTTAAAATTTAATCCCCTGGGATACTTCTTCCATGTCCCTGAAGAAACACTCCCATGGCACAAAAAAAAGTGAAAATCGAAGGTAGCAATAGCATAGTTTTGTATGTATCTGAGAATACATACTGGTATGAGAATCTAGTAACAAAAGACCAAGTGAATGTCAGGGTGAAATAAGATGTAGGAGTCCTTGGAATGCATGAGAGAAATATACTGTGATTGGATCTTTTGAAGGGCAAGGTGGTTTTATGTGGACAACCCAGGTAAAGGAATGAAAATGGACAACAAGGGCCCATTAAGGACAGGCCCTATAAAGTAATTAAGGCAAATGGGATTATAACACAGATAAAAAAGAGAAAGGAGGGAGAAACAAAAATGGATGGAAAAGCAAGTGACACAACCTGCCCATTATTGAAACTTCCAAATATTTCCTTAATAGAGATCACCGAATTGTAGATCGTATTTTGCCCCACTATCATCTGCTCATCTTGCTGCTTCTATTCATTATAAAAATGAGTTCCTACTGTGACCACTTGGGGTCTCTAGAGACTCACTAATCAGTGTCTGAATCCTGATAACCTCTTGGTTATCAATCACTCTAGAAGGTAGAAGTGTTTGTTTTTTAAACAGGAATAGTCACAGAAAATTCAAAGCCCAAGTCATAAATTTTCAAAGATTAAAAAAAAATGTATATAGCTACTTCAGTGGGTAGCTACCTACTCAACTACAAGCTGGCACTGACCGTCATACCTCAAGTATATTTCCTGCTATATTGATGAGAAATCTCACTACTTCATCATTATTTTTTGGAGTAACAGCACTGCTTCCTATTAAAAAGGGAAATGCCCGTGGGGCAGTAATTTATACAATCATTGTAAGTTATGTATACTTTAGGAGTTACTCTGGAAAGTCCCTGTGTGATTACTGAGGAAGATCAGGGTGGGTGGGGAGACAATGGAGGAGGGCCATAAAAAAGGAGGTGAAGACAAATTGCCTCTACTTCACACCTTTGCAGAAGTCTGACCCTGGGTCCTCTTCCAACTTCCTGTCTCTGGTAAGTGCTAACCCAAGGGTCAAGAGAACAATCTGCCTCAGCTTTCCTAAGCCCTCCGGTTCAAGACGATGACTTCCAGATTTTCCAGGGACACTGATACTACCACCTCCGGAGTCCTTAGCGAGACTCTCTTGCTGGTCACATGAACTGCAGCTATTTTGGGCGTGACCAACATGTTTGATAATGTCAGTGACAGATGTCCATTTCAACTTTCCATTATTTAGAATACTCATGCAATTATTGGTAATGAATCTGATGAAATCTGAGTAACAATGAAGTCCTTCCTCAATGTTTAGATGATTTGCTGTGAAATATTTCACTTTTATCTCACAAATTTTGGATATTACTTTCTAATGCACTCTGGTATACATTAATTTTTTATACATTTATCCATCTATTGAACATTTATTGAGAATATGTTACTTTCCACTTATCCTGAGGGCTCTGTGAATATAAAGATGAATAAGAATGGGGTAGGGCTCTTAAGAAGTTCATCAATCAGTAGGAGAGACAGATGTGTAAAAGCTGTTATAAAATTCAGGGTGAACAGGGGAGTACAAAGTGTTTGAGACCTAGAAAAAAAAAGCTTTTAGGAAAGTAGAATTCTTTGTTGTTGTTGTTAATCCTCACTCGAGGATATTTTTCCATTGATTTTTAAAGAGAGTGGAAGGGAAAGGGAGAGACAGAGAAACATCAATGTGAGAGAGACATCGATTGGTTGCCTCCTGCACACACCCCAACCAGGGCTGGGGAACCTGCCCTTGATTGGAGTTAAACCCAGGACCCTTCAGTCTGCAGTCCACTGAGCCAGACTGGCTAGGGCAGAAAAGTAACGTTCTTTTCCTTAGCTTGTTTGAAAGAAACCATGTGTTGCTGCTGTTGCTCGTGGTTTTGTCAGGGAACACTAGTCTTCCTGGTAACTCACCTTGATGCCTTTGATACATTTTTAAATTATTCCCATCTGCTTTAAAGGCATTGACCAGAGGGTTATAGTATGCAAAGCAATCTGACCAGGGCCTACTTGTATAATCCACTCTGTAGGAGTGACCTCTCATGTATTTGAGGGAGACCAGGCACCAGTGGGCTTCCCATGTTTTCACAATGGATATACTGCAACTTCTGGGCCAGTACCACTGGAACACAGACAATTCTCTACTAAGGCAATGTTACAAAGTGCATATGTTCTTCACTTTTGTAAATTTTCAAGGGAAGTGGCCACTTCTCAGTGACCTATCCTTCTTTTGAAGACTTGCTTACAAGACAGACATCTAGGTGAGGATGTGAGATTTGGAAGTGTGTTTGTGCGGAAGGGAGAGAATGGACTCTGTCTTCTGAGCAGAGAGGTGGAGTAGAAGTCCACCACTTCCCTGGGTCCAGCATTCTCAGTCGGCAGTCTCTTTTGCTGGGGATTGTTTCCTGCATTGTGGTACGGACTTGTATTACTTCTGACCCAAATAGATTTGTAACTTAGTTCTCTTCACGTGAGAGCAGGGATAGCAAATTTCATCTCTTCTTTATGACTTATGTGAAAGCACACATATATTTATAATGAACTTTTAATTTTTATTTGGCTTTTTATTTTTATGCAGACATGGGCTTCTATTAATGCCAGACCTGCTTTTTTTCCTGGGAGAGTCACTTTTGTTCTTTCTTAAATTAAGTAGATCCATCATTCTGTGTTTTCTTTCCTCCAATACTCTTTCTAGAAAAAATATTATTTTTCAAATGGCCAAACCACAAAACATCCAAAACCATAGGAATCAGTTTTCTTACAAATGGGAAGGTGTGTGTGTGTGTGTGTGTGTGTGTGTGTGTGTGTGTGTGTATGTATAGGGGAAGGGGGAGAAGTGAGAAGTGGGTAAACATAACTTGCACTTTCTGATGCCACATAGACGAAGCTATTAAATACCTGAACATATATGGAGACCTAAGTGGGAAACTTACTAACCAAGAATTAAAAAGGATTTCGGAATCTAAGTTCTAACTTATTTCCAAAGTACTAATGTAGGCCTGTTAACATTTACTACGTGCACTATACACCAGGCGTTGTGAGACCAGATTATGGAGAACCTGGGAACCTGAGATTCATAGTTACCGGGGTTATGTCCTTGAACAGAGGAGAAATGAAGTTGTCATGAGATCATTCATGGAAGCTCCGTGCATCATTCTTCCTGTTTCCCTTTCATTATCAGCACGACTTAGAAATCCCAGAGGCCTTTTCTTTGTCTCCTTGCTTCTGTGCTTCAGGGTACCTTGTGTCAGGCAATCATCACATGGATGCCTAAGAAAGCCCAGCGTGTGTAATTATATCTGCATCCTGTGGGTATATATTTATATAGGTTGCTATCATCATCTATTTCTTCCCACCCCAGAGGGGCTTTGGCGACACAGGTCTTAAAATTACTCATCATCATCTTCAAGGAACCAATTCCTCTCTTTGATGCCTTTGGATGCTGGGGCCTTAGAACAGATTGTCGTGAGTGAAAATTACAGTCTGAAGAGGAGGATGGGAGAAGAGAATGAGGCCATTGGCAGTTTGATAACCCAAGAGAAATAAAATTATTTCAGAATAAGTTTCATTGATTTGTATATCACATGTCAATCCAAGTTTTAAAAAGAGGTTCTCAAGGGCTGCATGAGGCCTGGACAGCCCTTGACTTGAGGTTTTTCATCCTGGCCTTCTGTTTCCCACACCTCTGATGCAGTCAGGACTGAGGGTGCTGGAGTTGAGTTCAGGTCAGTGTTTGAAGGACATTTGGTCCTGTCCAAAATGTCCATGGAAACATTTGATTCACACCAGATGGTCCTTGATTTTTGGTCCTGTCAAAACATCCATCCAAGCTTAGAAAACATCACTGGTTCAAATAGCCCAGGATATATATTTATACTTTTGATTTACAGGATTAATACATAAAAAAATACTAGCATGAATCAAGGACCTTTTGGTGTGGACCAAATGTCCTGCAAGGGAAGGAATGCTATCCTCATTCTCTGCTCAAACTCACATGTGTCACAGGACTGGGGATAGGGAGCTGTTGGTCTCCGGCCTCACACTGATGAAGGGCCTCACAATTTGATTTGTGAAATTATCCTCAAAAGAAGATATACCTATGGTTATTAAAATTATTCTTGGGTCAAAAGCATTCATTTGCTAAATGTAAGCATATGAAAAATATTTTTGTAGCAGTGTTTTTTGGCATTTTTTCATTTTTTAATATATTTGTTAAGTTTCCAAGTTTGAAATAGACTCAGACCTCTCTCAGCCTCTGAGTGGCCCTGAATTTACTATAAAACAGCAGCCAACATTTGAGATCCTCTGGGCTTTTGTCTCATGACAAATGACCCAGCTGGTCCCTCTGCTTATAGATCTGAAGAACAGATTGGGTTCACTATATAGTTCTTCATCTTTCTTATATGAACACTTCAAAATGTGGGTTTTTTTAATATCAGGTTTTAAGCTTTGCTCTGCATGCTTATAGGATACTAGCACTTTTTGACTTAATGAGAATTAATATTTTACCAGTTGAAAAGTGCCTTAATTGGGGACATTTCTAGCTATTTAAAGTGGGAAGAAAAACAAAAAAGGCTGAAATGTCCAGAATGCACCAAGAAAAAAGTGAATAAGGTCTGTCAGTACCTGCTCAGTAGTCCACAAGAACAAAGCAGTGGAGACAAAACTCAGTGCTTGGGCTGTGCATATGAAGGGGTGTGTGTGTGTGTGTGTGTGTGTGTGTGTGTGTGTGTGTGTGTGTGGTGCGCGCATGCACGCGCTCAAGTGACAGATCAGTACTAAACAGGCTCATGTGGATGAGGCTAATGTAGGCAGAAATGGAACTAGCTCAGGAGGTGGCCTCCAACTGCAAACAGTTCTTTGTTTTGCTTTTCTCCAGGCTGAAAGCACTGCCAGTGATATTTGAGCAATAACGGGCCCATTTCCATTTGGATCTGGAGACTTCGGTCTCTCAAACTTTCCAAGAGAAATGTCCAATTGGGCCAGTAGGGGAAGCCATGATGCAATCTCAGTGCACTTATTTATTTTTAGATTTTAGTTTCCTGTAGATATGTTTTTATAACTATAAATCACAATTTGCCAAATTTTCTGATATATTCTGTATTTTTTGTTTTATTTTTTTCTGACTCTAAAATAATAGATGCTTTTTAAAGAAGATTTAAAAAGTATATAAATGTATACTCTAAAGAAGTTTAAAAATCGTGTATAATCTCACCAAATACTCACTTTAAGCTAACTTCATTCTAAAAATTTTACTAATTCTTATTTCTACGCATACAGTTATGTCACTGAAAATAATGATAACACAAATATTAGAGTTTCATGTGTGACCCTCTAAATCTATTTTACTGTGACCCTAAAATACTATGGGAACCTATTGAGATGCCATTTAAAGTCTAAAAATCATGTGATATATGTCCTGAGTCTTCTGTTTCAGTCTTAAAATGAGCTGTGATGGTTATACTCATTGCTTACTCTATACCAGTTACTGTACTAGATTCTTTACATGGATTAACTATTTTAATACTTACAACATTTTAACAAAAGTATTATCTTTAGATTTCCATTTTACAATTTGAAAAGTTGAGATGAGAGATATTAAATAACTTGATCAAGGTTACACACCAGTAAGGGGAAGATGGGCTTTTGACCAGCCCCTGTGTTCTGAAACCCTTAGAATCCTCCTCCTGAACCTGAAAGTGCTTAGTTTCTTAAAGAGATAAGGGCCCTGCCACGTCAGTCAGGACGTATTTGAGCACATGAAAGGGCAGCAAAGCACATCCTTTCCCTTTGATTTCAGCAGAAACACGTCCTCTGTATCAAGTGGTGACAAGCCGCATGGAGGTTTTGCTTAAGCGACAGGCTGGAAATGCATGTGTGTGGCAGGCAGGCTTGTGAGATCACATCCGAAGACTGGCTGGACTCATTTCAGGCCTTTGGAGTGTTGATATAGACGAGGGGGAGAAGACGCAAACCCCTCTTCTTTGGCTTAGAAGATTATGGATCTGCAACTTCAAAAGCTGTTTGCAATTTTATATTTGCATCTCACTGCCAAGGTGCTTGTCTTATCTTCAGTCAGTTGGCTGGGGCTTCTCTGAGTAAGCTGGGTGGTTTCCGCCTGCATTTGGAAGGGAGTTGCAGGGGCAAGAAGAGGGCGGACTGTGGAGCGGTACATGTGGCTTCGAGGATGATGCTAGTGGAAGGAAGCAAATTAGGCTGAGAGGAGGGTAGGAGGAACAGGGAGGAGTGGGGAGAGGAGGAAAGGCTCCTTCCTAGTGTGTTGGTGTGGGAGGCCCTGCTATCAAAGCAGAAAGAACACAAATCTCAGAGTCAGACAGACCCTGTTAGAGGTCTGACTCTCCAGCTTTGTGACCTTGGTCAACTTACTAAGCCTCTCAAGCCTACGTATCCTTTTTTGCACTGTTCTCCCTATTGTCTCTCTTTCTTGTTAGGCTCAGGTTGCCCTTAACACTCGATGCCCAGTTCAATTGAGAAGGAGGAGTGCTGGTCTGAGAGGCAGGCGATCAGGATTGATTTTCTGTCCTTTCTCTTCATCAGCTCTCTGACCCTGAGCAAGACACAGCCGTGACTCTGGGTTCCTCACCTGTCAATCTGTAAAGTACATGCCCTTCTTACCTCACAAGGTTTTGGGAAGGTTCAAGGAGATAGAATATTTGAAAAGATTTGTAAACCTAAAAGGACTATACAATGAACTATTCTAGATAGTACTCGGCTAAAGGTGCAGCTGAGCACAGGATGTTGGTGGTCTGCTGGAGTCTCATCGGGGATGGCAGGCAGGTTTCACTTTGTAAGCCAGCTCTCACCCACTGGTGGTGGCTGCCTGGAGTTCCACGTGGAGGAGGATTCTGAGGCTCTGGCTAGGCTCTGTGGGAGAGAGTACTGGTATTGATTATTAATGTCTGCCATGGACAAAGGAGTTGGGGAATTGACTCATTTGCCATATGTTTGTTCTTTTTTCTCCAGCCCAGTGAGTCCTAACTCTGGGTGATCATTAGATTCATCTGGATAACTTGATAAATCTGCCTCATGCTACAGATTTCTGATTTAGTAGGCCAAGGGTGAGACCTGGGATCAGGGCAGAGAATCTTCTTTTTTTTAAAAAGTGCTTTCTTTCTAGGTTATGCTGATAGTTGTGCAGCTTGGGGCACCATCACTCATAGTTAAAGTAGAGGAGGGACAGATTGAGTCTCACGGAGCTCTGAGAATTGAAAGAACAGAGCATAGAAGGGTTATGCAACTTTTATACACATGGACATAAGTTTTAAAAATGTAGATGAGGCTTGTGGTTTTTTGTAGGTTGCCTAACTCCTTCCCCATTAAGCAAATTGGTTGTATTGTCTGTTATGACGATTTTACCACTGGCTTCAGGCCAGATCCTTTTTCCTTGTGGTTCAGGCACTGGCTCCAAAAGGGCCAGATCCTGAGACCCATTTCCCACCCCTGCCCCTTGCTTTGAATCTACATCAGTTTGCAACTAGTAGTTTTCATGAATCAGGGAAAAGATAAAAGATGACATCAGCTTCTCAGTTAACTAGATGTGCTTTGAAATTTCTCTTTTATATTGAAGCATTTTGACTTTGGTTTTTATTATGAACTAAACCTGCAAACAGCATTGTAATTGTATATGCGCCTCCCAAACATGCTGAGGAAGCAGCTGCTATTTTATTGTATGAGAACACTCCGTACCTGCAAGTGGCAGAGGTGTAGTAAGGAGAGGGACACCGGTGTCCCATTCCTGTTCATCTCTGTCATCTGAGCTGACAGATAACCAGCACATTGGCTGAGAAGACCTTGGAGAGAGAAGAAAGTTTAAACTTTATTATTTTTTAAAAACAACAACACTAATTCCTTCTCATTCAAGAGTCAGCAGAAAGAAACCATAACTTGGGAAGTTCTGATGCTAGTATCAGCCATCTGGTCAGAAGACAGGACCAGCTGCCTTAGAGCTCACCGTGGTGGGGGCCCCATTATTCCAAGCTCTGCAGAGGAGCCCTTAGAAATGGTTGGACCCTTCGCTGAACGGGAGTAACTTCAGCTCTGAATGAGGGAGAGTTGCAGTTTTGATGGAATTGATTCAGCATTTACAGAGTAGAGATGGGGGAAGGCTTACACGTTTTTGCTACCATTGGGATCCTGACTTATGAGCAAGGAATATGGGTGTGGGAGGTCTTTTTTCTATTAGCGGAAGGTGAGGCCTCTGAATCCTGTCTCTGTGAACAATATACAGGGTGGGGCAAAAGTAGGTTCACAGCTATGCATATGGAAAATAATGCAATAATTAATAAATAATAGTATAAGAATAAACTCTGTTTCATGGACTCACAACTGTAAACCTACTTTTGCCCTGCCCTATTAGAAGCTTTGAGTCTGGATTATTTTTTTCTGTTCTTTTTTCATCCATCTGAGTGTATATGAAAAAAATATTTTAAAATATACAAATGTGCCCATATGAGAGAAAGGAGGAGTTATAGTGTGTGTGTGTGTGTGTGTGTGTGTGTGTGTATTAAATAGGGTTGCAAACTGGCAGCCCATGCCATGAATTCGGCCCTCAGATACGCTTTTTTTTTTGGTTACACAGTGTTTGAAAAGCAGAGTGGGATGCACATGCCAGTTTTCCACAGGTCCCTGCTTTCTTACATCTAGGACTTTGATAATTTATAATCCAGCTCACTGTAGGTGTTGAGGTTCAAGACCTGTGGACTAAACCTTTGCCTGCCTTGTGCTTTCTGAGATCTTGTGTAAGAGTGAAGAATTAACCCCCAAAGCGTTCTGACATGAAACCGTAGTGTTCATTTCTCTGAGGTAGTGCATCATTTTATAGCTTTTAATTTCCCTAGTAAGGGGTATGTTATTCGTAGCAAATGAATCTTCAAATTCCAGACACTCCAGGATGTGTCCTGACTCTAACTTTGAGGGATTTTAATTTTTTATTTTATTTTGTTTGGTTTTAAGGATGAGAGTGAGGGGAAATTCAGGGGTGAATGAGAAGGCAGAAGGGCAGGAATGATTGATGGCCATAGAAAGTCCTGACAAATTTGTAGTCAATATTGTTTGTCTAGAGCAGCTTGTATGACAAAGGAAGTGTCAGCAGCCCCCTGACGTCTCATTCCTCAGGACCCGGGCTCTGAGTTAGAAGAGGGGGCTTGAGTGAAAGACCTGCCCTGGTTAATTGGAAAAATCACTCTAGATGAGTGAGGGCGGCTGACAGTTATGCATTGGAGGGAGAATTTAGTGTGTCTTACAAGGGTGATACAAGCACCGAAAGTGACTAGCTTCAGTTTTTCCCTAATTAGGAAGGCCACTGGAAGGAGACAGCCCCAGGAAAAGGCAACACATTATTTCAGATTCTGTACGTGCTTTAAAAGACCACCAGCCCCATTCCTTTCATTGTTGCCCCCACACTTTGCCCAAGTTCCATTTTTCTTAGTTTTTTTGTTCTTTTCTTACTTTCTAAGGAGTCCACGGACTGGGGATGAGCAACAGTTTCAGGGAGCATATAATGGAGGAGGTGACATGAGGGACTGTTGTTCTCCCCTCTCTCTGAATGTGACTGCCTGGCTGTGGGAACTGGTCAGGGATTTTCCAGCCATTGCTCCAGTGTACAACAGGCTAAGCTCGCTCTGTCATTTAGTAGTTTGTTCACTGGTCAACATTTCTCATCCTCGGATGATGTGGCTCCTGAGAGAGCTGTGGTTTCCCATCCCGATGAAGTCCGAGAGCTTACAATAGAGAGGCCAGAGAGTGTGGTGGGTAATTGGCTCCCTGACCTCTGAGGAGCCTTCTGTCTCAGGGCCATCGCCACGGGCATTTGGACACGTGGGTGCACATAGGTCCTGGGCTCCTTCAGTTTAACTTGCATCTCTGTATTGTGCAACCCAGCCTTGTTGTCTGAGGTCTCAGACTTTTGAGAAGTGGAGGACAGCTTTATGGCTTGAGGCTCTGAGCCTGTTTGGCTTCTCAGGCTTTGGCCACCGGCTGTAGAGCAGTGCTTCATGTGAGTTATCTTTCAGTGACGTGAGAGGATGGTGGTACTTCATGACAAGGATATGGCTCTGAAAAGGCACAATTAAAAACTTGCATAATTTAGGCAATATCCTCAACATAGTTTTACAATTCATTAGGCGTGCGAGCTTTGAAATTATGTAATCCTTGAAAAGAACTTAAGTTTGGGGGATTTACACTACTTCAAATTTTGAGGATGAAGGAATTTTATTAATTTTTTAATATCACACTATTTTACATCTGCATAAAATATAACCACAATAAAATATTCTATTGGGGATTTTGTCTGGTAACTCTTATAATTTTAAAAAACATAATCTAATTTGTTGGGCCATGTATCCTAGATCCTGCTTATAGAAATATGAGTCTAAATCTTCTGTAAGTGAGAGGGTAAGCTAACAGGAGTTGGAAAGTATTTTGAGCTCAATGGTGGGGCTGTTATTACTACCTTTATATGTGGTGGTTTGGAAATGCCTCAAAAACAAATCAACTTAAGTGAATTCAATAAAGATTAATTCACTACCTACCAAGGTTTGGGCAGTGTAGCAGACGTTGAGGCTGCCATAAGGATCAGGAGTTGAAATAAAGTCAGTGAATTGAAATTAAATGATCCATGAATTTTAAACTAAATGAGCCGTGCGTAGCCCTGATCATTGTTTAATTATTTTATTCTCTACTTTTTTTTGTTCCATTCTTTTATGAAGATGAACATTGCCGATTGATGTAAGGAGGAATATAAAAGTATTTAGGACATTTTGGGGAATGCCCAGAGAGGTGGAAGAATGTCTATGAATATTTTGTTTGAGTTTTAAGCATAAAACTTTTTAAAAAAATATATTTTATTGATTTTTTACAGAGAGGAAGGGAGAGAGATAGAGAGTTAGAAACATCGATCAGCTGCCTCCTGCACACCCGCCACTGGGGATGTGCCCGCAACCCAGGTACATGCCCTTGACCGGAATCGAACCCGGGACCCTTGAGTCTGCAGGCCGACGCTCTATCCACTGAGCCAAACCAGTTTCGGCAGGCATAAAACTTTTAATTTTCACTATGAGGGCTCCATGCCATGCCCTAACTGCATGTCCTTGGGCAAGTCAATTAACTTCTCTGTGTCTTCATTTTAAGAGTAACTATCCCAAAGAGTTGCTATGGGAATTAAATGACTTAACATTTGTAAAGCTTTCAGAACATGCCTGAAACATTCTAAATGCTATATTACTTTGATAAATAATATCTTTTAAAAACGTTTTCATCCATTTTTTTTTGGCTTTAGAATGTATGGAATGCTTACACAATGAAATCTTTGTCTATGACATAGAAGTCTTTCGGGGCTAGCTCAACTTCCATTGTCCTGATGGAAGTTCTAGAAAGTGGAACTTAATGTGAATTCAGAACTCAATCCAGATATCAAATTGTCTTAGTGATATTTCTCTCTCTGGTGACAGTATGAGCAGAAAATGTTCTAATCCTGGATAATGTGGTTTCAGTCACAATTTAGCTGTAGTTTAGAAATGTATATTTAAGTGATGTTTGCACTATCATCAATTGTGAGCTCCATGTGGCATTGACAGTCCTGAAAAAATATTTTTTTCAAGTGCTTTTTGGAAGTAAAAAAAAAATGTAGCTAAAATGTCAATTCGTTATAATCTCTTCAAAATTCGGTTTCTTGGAGAAACTTTCCAGTTTCTGAAATAAACATCCCATTGAGCCTGTTGGTACATGTAAATATGAATTCCCTAAATGTGGGTTTGCTTAAAAACAAGATATGCCCAACTAACCTCATTTCCTTTTGTGATAGAGTGGGGAGACTGATGGAGAGGGGAAGTGCCACAGACAAGATGTGTTTGGATTTCAGGAAGACGTTTGATAGAGTCTCTGGTGACGTCCTTCTGGGAAAGATGAAGATACATGAGCTGGGTGACAGTTACACTTGGAGGACTCACGGCCAGTTGGTGGTGATATGCAAAGGGCTCTTGGGAGGGAGACTTCGGGGCTCCATGTATGGACCTCACTTTTTAACATCTTGATCTGAGATTTGGATGATCCTAGTAGAGAAGAAATGAGAACAGATAAGATTATGAAGTTTAAAATAAGTAAATTCTTCATTTCAATTAGCATATAGTGTGTATTTGTCAGCTGGGGGAAACACTGAGGATTCTTGTCGACTGAGCTCTGTCTGAATATCAGTGTGATCCAGCTACTGTGAGAATTAAGGTCATCGTCAGCTGCCTTTTAATAAGAAATAAGGTTTTGGCAGCAAGGAAGCAATAGTCCCACTATGCTCTGCTCTGGTCAGACTACATTTAGAGTATTGTTTGGTACTAGACATTGTATTTTCATTTTGTGGGAGAGGTGATAACAAGCTGGAATGAACCCCGATAGTGAAAAGGCTGAAAAACTTTTTATACAGGAAAGAGTTGGAGGACCTGGGGCTGTTTAGATTGGAGGAAAGACGACTGGAGTTGGGGCTGGTGACCTGATACTTGGTTTCAAATATTTAAAGGGACGTCAAGTTGAACAAGAATCAGCCTTCTGCATAATTTTAGTAGAAAGGATAGGACCAAAAGGCACAAAACAAAGGCAACAGGAGCTTTTTCAGCAATGAGAGCTGTTCGATAATAGGATGATTGGCTCCTTATTGGATGAATTCAAGGAGAGGGGACAGGATGGCTATTAGGAAACTCGTGGGCGTCTCACTAGTGCCTGTGTGAACTCGTGTAATTTATTTAATATCTCTATGTCTCAGATTTCTCATCTATGTAATAATAGTTCCTTTCCCCTATGGTTGTTGTGAGGACTTAAATGAAATAATCCATGTGAAGTGTTTATCACATTATCTGATACCTAGCAAATATTTAACAAATGATGAGTCCTGATATATGGTAGTGTTGAAATAGATGGTCTCCTTTCCTAACATTTTATATTTCTGACGCATATAAGGCTTAAAAGGGGCAAACATATCTAGGTCATAGTCCTAGAAAATACTTAATTGCATTTGAGTCTGTTTTCTTCTCATTGCTTCTATTCAAACTCATTTTAACTTCTTCAGGAGTATATCCTGGAGCACAAGTGTCAATCTTCTTTTTCTCAAATGTATTTCATTAAAAATGAAGTGGCAGTGGCCTCAAGAGAACCTAGGGGTATGTTTTTGCTCATTTTCTTAGGAAATGGTGATCATATGATGCAGTAAACCAGGGAAGGATATGCCGAAGTTAAAATTGTGTTAGAGATTTGTATGCCTACCAATATGTTATTGTTTCTGTGCCTTTTATTAATATAATATGAGTTCAGTAAGTATTTGAATAATTGTGCAATTAAAAAGAGTTATAGTTATTGTTAGAGGACAAAAGACAAATGCAACAGAGATGTGACCATGTATTATGGTTTTATCCTACTTTCTGGTTGGATCCTGCCCCAGTCTGCTGACAGAACACTTATGCCACATTTGTTGGAAGAGAAAACCATTTCTAGGAGTCCAACTTCTCTTTACCTACAACCACCTCCTCTCTAAATTGCCTGGACATGCAACAGAAAATCACCAGGGGGCACTCTCGGACCATCTATTAGTAAGGGACTACAGCTGGGAAGTACCTTGGGTCTCCTTTGGAGGAAGAGGCAGTTTCTAACTTTCACTTGGGAACACTTGGAGTCTGTAGGCTGCCTTGCTACATATACCACCACCTAATCCTGGGGTATCAGCACAGACATTTTGCCGAGTGACCACATACTTCAGATCTTCTGTTGCTGTACTGATAACATCTTCTTTTGAGGCAGGCAGCATGAGTAAGCAGTGAGACCTCTGGTCTGGGAAACCAGAAACATGATGAATTTGATTCCAGCATTGATTTCATAACCTTCAGCAAATTACTTTCATGCCCCAAATTTCAGTTTTTCATTTGTAATATGGAAGACTAGAAAGAATACTTGAAGATCACTTTGAGTTCTAACAATCAATGACTGAATTCCTTCCTTTTTCCTCTCTCCCTCCCTTCCTTGCTGGTTAAACTAAAGGAGAAACTAAGATGTATTGACACTGTGTTTGGAATAGATTTGTGCTGCTGAAGAGACAGTGCCTGAAGGACTGGCAAACACACTGCATATTGTAATGCTGGAAGCTGAGCACCCAGGGTAGACCTCCCTGCTCCTTTGTTCGGGGTTCCCAGACTGGGGCATGCTTGCCTTCAGGGATGGAAGGAACAACCATGGGCCACTGTAGTCTAGTACCTTGAAACATTGATTCCAGTCAAGAATTCTGAGAAAATAAAGGACATTTTTTATGTTCAACACAGATATAAAACATAGTTTAAATTTTACACACATTTTTATTATGAAATAGAAGATTTAAAAAAATGTGGGGTTTGCAGTTGGATTGTACTTTTAGATCTTGTGGGATTAGAATTACTTCTTTATTGCATTAGGGGTGCATTGGAGGGAAAGTTTGGGAAAGCTTGACCCTTGGGAGTTTGTTACCTTGGGTTCCTTAGAAGCAGAACCTGAGGCCAGCATTCACCTGCATGCAATTTACTGCGGCCATATGCTTTAAGGGAAAAAAACCCTACTAATAAGTGAGGGAAATAGGATAGGAAAGGGGGAAGAGCATAACATTGATGTGGTCTCACGGAATATGATCTGATTTATGTGGTGATGAATAGATCACATCACAGAGTTGACTCCCCTTGAAGAAAGCAGGCTAGGCTTTCGGACCTCCCTATTAGTTAGTCATTGTCTGCAGGCCATCCCTGCATGAAGCCTGAAAGGTGACTCTTTTCACTGGGAGTGGAGAGGAAAGTGTGTGTGGATCAGGCAATTCCCCAGAGAACAGAACAGCTGTGAGTTCCTTGCAGCAGTGGTGTGCTGGAGTCAGCTCATATAGCTCTCAAGAGCTGACTGTACCGCCTCCCAACTCCCCAGGCAATCACCACATCCTGGTAGCTTGGAATCTGCCCTGATGGGAGCATCTGCATCATGAAATTTAGCCAAAGCTACAAATTGGGGGCTTTTATATGCCCACTAAGACCAGCTGTTAAACATTAATCAGCAGACCCCTGGCCAACACTCTTGCAGCTAAGAGATGGTGCCTGGCTGGTGAAGGGGATCTGGGCAGGGCACCAAGAGCATCTGTTACATAGGGGTTACAGAAGACCTGCCCACAAAGGATCTCTCCAACTAATTTGTAAGTTGGCTAGCCATTATTTTAGGGTTTGCTCTTCCTAGCCTCTTTTAAAATGCACACAGTATTTGGAGACATGGAACTAATAATTCACAATGTGCCAATTAAAACAACTCATTATGGTTTTTAAGTGCAAGAGAAGAATAGAGTGGAGGTGAGGAAAGAGTGTATAAACTGAATTACCTGCAGTAAGGGATGAGGAAGGACTTACTATATTGCTTAGGGACAGAATTTAGAATAACTATGGCACTATATAGTGTTTTCTGGGAGATAATTTTCAGAATTATTTAAAATACTGCACTTTATGGAAATGATGGAGAGTCATACTTTTTACTATTATGAAAATTTTATTAGGGAAATTTCAATTATATACAAAGGCAGAGAGAATGGTATAATAAACCCTCATCACTCAGATTTAACAGGTATTAATTTGTGGCCAATCATGTTTTATCTATATCGTTATTCACTTCCCCTTGGGGGTAGGGGAAATTTTGAAGACTTAGTTAATTGGGTAAATGTTGAATGTGGCCTAGAAAAAAAAAAGCTGAATTCACCAAGGACTGGGGGAAGGTTTTTGAAGACTGGAGGCACAGCAGTTATGACCACTTTCCCCAACATGTTAGGATCTAGAAATCATCAGAAGACATATGAAATGCAGTACTTGGGGCCTGCATTCGGATTAACTCCCAAGAAATTTTATTAACTCTCCAACTCCTCCTAAAATGAAGAGCTGGTGATAGAAAAAAAAAAAGGAGTTACAGGGTTTCTACCAAAGGAGCTCAATATTCTTTTCTGTCTAAATATTTCTTGTCCTCTGGGCTTTTTCTTTCTATTTAGTTAAACAAGAACAAAATATCAGGACAATTCTGAGTACAAATTCTACATGATCTTCCACCCTAAGGACAAGGCTTGTCACCACCACAATAAAATAAGGATCTTGACTCTTATTTGATGGGCAATCAAATTTCCTTGGAAAACAGAAACAAGCTTGGGCCTTCTTATGATAGTTTTATTGTACTTACAGTGATGGATTATGGCCTATGTACTTTTTTCATTATTTCCTTTCACTGTCTTTGGGGATTTGGGATAAGAGGTGGCCTCTGACCTTTTTCAAAGAATAGCAGGATTCCTTCTCTCCATTTTCTGGCCAGTGTACTTTCCCTCTTACTGGTTACAATTCCAAAGATAATGCAGATGTGAGCTCTTGACCATCTGGAGTTGAAAGAATAAGTAATGGGGCCCTAGGAAGAGCATGTTTAGAAAATTAATAATTAATTCAGTATGAATGAATAAGCTAGGGAAGACTTGGTTCAGTCATTATATATTTATCACTAGGACCTTCTATCAAGATTAGTTGGAAGTGGACAAATGACTTGAAAAATTAGACCATTGGGAGCTTCAGAAAGTCAGTGCTGAGAGAGGAGTAGATATAATAACAGCAGAGAAATAGCTCTGTCTAGATTATTGTCTAGCTATATTTTAATAAATTGGTTGCAGCTACTTTATTGGAACTGCCCATGATGGTCCTTTGTGCATGTGGAGAGCCTGAGAAAGAAGCTGGTCTGATGCTGTAGACAAGTGTGTGAGCTGTTTATCGACAGAGGGTTTTCACTTGCTGGTTGCATGGACGAGGTTGTTGACAGGTTGTAAGCCTGGGCCCAGATGGATCAAAGGCAGAAAATGAAAGAAAGCATTCTTTCCTAAGGAATGGATACAGCCAAAATTGGAAAAGGCTGTGCAAGTATCACTTCCTACAACTCATCTCTTCTAGCTAGTAAATCTTGAAGATATTTTTGTTAAATTTAAAATCGACCATATGCTGGCTGAATTTCTGTTGAGGTTTTCCCACAGTTATTGGGAATCAAACTTAATTCTTTCAGTGGATTTCTTGGCTTCTTTATTGGAACCCACTTTTCATTGTTTCCTTTTTATTGAGATGTCATGATTTCAAAATAAAAAACAATTTATAATCATGGCATATACATATTTCTAACATATCTTGTTAAACAAAAAATATAAGTTTTCTACAACATGTACATGTTTGTATGTATATTAAGAGAAGTTGGATTTATTTTTTTAAGTAAACTTTACTTTTTAGAGGAGTTTTAGATTTACAGAAAAATTGAATGGAAGGTAAAAAGATTTCACATATAGCCTCTACCCTCATATATGCATAGCCTCCCCACTATCAATATGCCACACCGGAGTAGTATATTTATTACAATCAATGAACCTACATTGATACCTCATTATCACCCAAAGTTCATATTTTATATTAGGGTTCATTTTTGGTACTGTTTATTCCATGGGTTTTAACAGATGTATAAAGACATATATCCATATTACAGTATAATACATAGTTTCAGGATTTTATTTTCTTAAACCTAAATTCTTAATGGCTTTTGATATCTTAGGCTGTCTCAATCTGTCCCAAAACAAAGCCATATTCATGGTGATTTCATGTTACAATATGCACAGAAGTACATGTTATAAAAAGTGAAATAAAAAAAGGGAAATTAGATCAAAACTTTTTGTCAGAGTATATACTTTGTGAATAAGTGGAAAATATTTTTGCAATGTGAAGCTGATATCCCAAGTAATAAAACCCACCAACAGAGTGAGGGTGTTGGTATGTATTTAATCAGCCCAAGTAGAGGGCTCCTTAAATTCAAGACCATTGCTGGGCATTGATCTGAATAGAGGCTATCCGGCAGCAGGTCTTCAAAAACTCTTCTACGAGATCCTCCTGTGAGTTCCTTTTGAACTTCTGTCACCTAAGCTCTTTCAAAACTTAGAAAACATACTCCCCTGGGAATGAGTTCCAATCATTCAGATTCATATTAGTTTACCTTTATGATGGAACAAGCACAAACACCTTTAATTTCCTTGAGTCATGCTAGGATAATCTAAGGCAACCTAAGTAACCAATGCTAAGTCCACTTGATAGTAGATCCATGGTAATGGCCGTAGACATCCTGAAATTAATTCTAACTACATAGTGAATCTATGACTTAAAGACCAAGTTAAAGTAATCCAGACCCCTTATTATGCACTTAGTTTGTTATAACATGAATAAAGGGGATATAGAGGATTAAGGTTAAATAAAGGTGTGGGATATAAAACTGAAAGCAACAAATGAACAAACAAGAAAGAAAAACAAACAAAAACTCATAGACACAGACAACATATGGCGGTTACCAGAGGGAAGGGGGTGGAGGGAGGTAGAAGAATTAAAAGGGGTCAAATATATGGTGATTGAAGGAGATTTGGCTTTGGATGGTGGGCACACAATGCAAGACATAGATGATGTATCACAGAATTGTACACTTGAAATCTATATTATCTTATTAACCAGTGTCACCCCAATAAATCTAATTTAAAAAAAGGAAAAAGAATAATAGTAAAAAAATTAAATAAAGGATTAAAAAATGTAGATTAGGAAAGTGGTGGGACAAATGTCCAAGTGTAGGAGAGGAAAAATAATTGTTCATCTACTATTAATTGTTCTTGGCTGAACCCACCCTGTAAAAAATTCACAGGAGAAAAATATTAATTACATATGTACATGCAAGAGTCCCTCAAAGATATGAGACTCAGAAGATGGCCAGAAGATTTAAGCTCTTTTACCATCCTGAGCTAAGGATGTGTTAAAAAGTGTTGGACGGGATAGTACAGGTAGGGTTGGAGATATACAGGGAAACTGTTCAGTGATAAAAAGTGCACTTGAACTGTGTAATTATGGTCAAGGAGTATGAGAGGAAAGTTCAGAGCTAGAAGTAACACTAATGTAAGAATTAAGGCTGTTTCTAGACTGAATTCGGCTCCCACTAGGAATGGGTCCTTGTGGTTGTTGCCTAACTTCTCCCATACTCAGTTTCTTAAATGTGGGTAGGATGGTAGATAGTATGGACTGTCTATGTGTCTGTACCTGATATTGATAATGTGAGGACTTGAGGTACCTAGGTTCAAGGGGAAATGATTGGAAGGAAAAGGGTAAAGAATAAGAGTATAAAGAATGTGTAGAGAACTGAGAAAAATAGAAAAGCAGAAGCATGAAGAAAGCAGGGATAAATGGGTAAAAGCCATAGAAAGATGATTTCAAAAAAGACTAAGGAATGCATTCAAATAAAAAGTAATAGAAGAGCGAGCCAGGGAGAAAATGGGTTTTCAGTGGGTGGCAGCTGCAGTGGAGTGGGGAGATCTGGGTCTGGAGATTGAATGCCTGAACTGCTACCTGAGCATTTAATGTCTTGGAGCAAGTCACAACCTCCACGGCAAGAAACACCTGACACTTAGTAGCCACTCAGCAAATATTTAAATCCATTTAATTAGGAATCTATAGTGCATTTTTACTGGCATACAAGTACTTAATGAGGGTAAAACTAAATACTATACAAGTTGAACATAAGGACGATAAATAAGGCTGAGCAAGCAGGAGATTCAGGGTGGGATAGCTCTGAAGCTAAAACTCCAGGATTTTGACATACCTTAGCTAAGGGTTATCTAATTCTTCTTTCTCCAAGACAGTGATATTTACTGATAGGGTGAACCTAATGAGCATCTACTGGACTTTCCTGCCAGTAGCACACTGACTGTGCCTCCCTGCTATTTCTCCTCTGAGGTCACTCCATTAAGGCCTGCTTTATATATGACACCTCATTAGGCTCTGGAGACCTCCAGGATGCCTGGTGCAGGGAGCCATTCAGCAGGAACCCTGGTACTTCCCAAACACACCAGGGCTGCCTGGGAGAAACGCTTCTGCCCAAAGGAAGCCCTGCATTTAGCAGCCCTTTGAAGGCAACGTCCATGTGGCCACAGGCTTGGCCCTTGGTCCCAGCAGCTGATGTCGTGGTTATGCTTTGGGTTGAGGCAGGAGAATCATGAAGAGGTGTGGGTTTGAGGGATGGTAGATCACAAAGTGCTGTGACCACAGCAAGGGTTTGGTAATCAATGTCAGTGACTGAACCAAAGGAGCTCACAAAGGCAGAGATATCCCAGTACTTTCTCCCAGAGGGAACCAGACGCCTATAGATGCTGCTGCTCATGGACTCTGAGAAGCAGGGTGTGTGTGTGTGTGTGTGTGTGTGTGTGTGTGTGTGTGTGTGTGTTTAAATCTGAATTTTAATTAGATTGTTTCAACTGAACCTGGAAGTCAGAAATTGAATAAATCTCTCCAAACCTAGTTTAAGTAATACGAGAACCTATTCAACTTAGCTGTCTGGAAGACTTGGACATGAATTTTTTATTTTATTAACAACTTTATTCTCTGCTATTTGCCAAGCTATGGTTCAGGCATTTTGCTGAGTTGAAAACTGTGGAAATTTGTTGTAATTGGAAGGGAAAGAATCACATGTGGTTTCTTCCAAACCTTTTTCCAATTTTTTTTTCCTTTTTGTTCTGAATTCCATGGGAAAATTACCCAGAAGGGTCATTTTCTTTTTTAATGATGCAACAATGCTTGGTTTGCTTTGCCCGGTTTTATTTTCTAGCTGCATTATAATTACATTTTCCCACACGGCTTATTTTTTTTCTTCCAAATTAGTAGATATAAAATTCTGATGGCTCGTCGGGGAGCTAATCTTCTGATATTCTCTCCTTGGCTGTCCTTTGTGTGGGAATAGATGATGCTGAACAGCCCAGCCCCAGTCTGCCGCTTTGTGGCAATCTATCACCCTAGGCCTTTTAATTAGCAGTTGCAGGTGAATCACTAATTGGCCCCACATTTGCATACATAAGCCAGGGAGTTGCAGGGTTACAGTTATAAATCTTAGTCACTTAGGCAGGGCATGAACGTTACATTTCATCCCTCATCCCTTCTAATTGCCTCATCAGCTCTTTACAAAGGGTTATCCTATATTGGTAATTTTAAGCCGCTGAAAAATGACTTGCTGTATTAATTCATTAGAAAAACATGGTATTCGGAAGAAGGAAGAACTAAGAAAAAACAAAGCAAAGGCATTTACACAGAGTTTGTTGAGACAGCATCAGGGGAACCTGGTGCTTGAACAATGGTACATAGTTTCATCCTTTTAGTGCTTTGAGTTCTTTGGTGGCATAAACACAGTGAACGCTAGCAAAGAGAAGACTCTCAAAGATGTACTTTTATGAGACAGGTCAGTTTAAGCAACAACAATGAAGGCTTATTTTCCTTGGGCCCCTACTGACTCAAACCTTAAGAAATGTGAGAGAAATTCTGGCTTATTAATGAGCGTCGGCCTGCGGACTGAAGGGTCCCGGGTTCGGTTCCGGTCAAGGGCATGTACCTGGGTTGCGGGCACATCCCCAGTAGGAGATGTGCAGGAGGCAGCTGATCGATGTTTCTCTCTCATCGATGTTTCTAACTCTCTATCTCTCTCCCTTCCTCTCTGTAAAAAAATCAATAAAATATATA
>NW_005871048.1:34178936-34191110 GCF_000147115.1 Myotis lucifugus | reverse complement strand
AACTCTCTTCAAACGGGGGTTTCTCCGCCCCTAAACTGCCATGGTTTTTCAACCCGGCCCGCCATAAAAATTCCCTAAAAATTTTGAAACCGAGTGTCAACGGGCTCATCCTCCAGAAATGCTGTTTCTTTGTTATGGGGTGAGGCCACAACATTAGTAACAAAGAAACAGCATTTCTGGAGGATGAGGCCCAGAAATCAGGATTTTAAAAAGATTCCCAGGTGATTCTAATGTGCAACCAAGGTTGAGAATCACTGCTCTATCTGGAGGCAGAGATGCTCCCAGCTTCTAGTCATCTGTGAAAACATCCCAATTGGTAATTCAATTAAAGACATAATTATCAACATTAAATACTGTTTACTGAAAGAATCACATGTGTGGAGGACTAGACTACTCACAGGATAATACCCAAGTCCTTGGTCTGGCACATAGTAGGATGGAAGTACAAAGGCAATTGGTGTGACAGATGCACTGATTTAAATGAATAAAGAACAATTTCTAAATTATATTTAGTTTTATACAAAACATAATATCATTATTTTTTGAAGGCCATGATCATGGGCCACATGGGGTTCTCAGGCCAATACAGACAAGAGTATATTCAAGTAGGTATGGACACTAGTCCAAGGTACGTGTGGCTTACATTCCAAGCAGTGTAATTCCTTTGTTAGGACCCAAATGCCTCTTCTTCCTTGCAATCAAGTAAGCTAAGGTGGATGCTATTTTTATTTGAGATGATTACAGACCTCCATTCGGACACTAGGTGATACTGGCTCTGCTTCTTTCTTTGCTGATTGCAGGGCTCACCAATGGCCATGTTGATTTCACCTCTCAGTCTTAGAGGCTGCCCTCTTTGATGTGGTATGATAAAATTTTTACAACCATTACCTAGATAATACCTTTTTCTTCTCCCATTCCAATGAATCTTGTGTTGCCTATTCCAATTTCACTCTCTTATTGCCTCCTAAAGAGGCAGGGTGCTTGCTTGCTGGGGATAGATAGAAAGGGGAAACAGAAGGAAAGGAGAAAATTCACATTGTATCTTAGGTTTTGCTGTGATAAGCTGTGTAACAAGCAACACTGAATCTTAGTGTCCTGCAAAACCAAACATTAATTTCTTGCTCACAGGTTTGTAGTCAGCTCTGGTGGCTTTGTTCCAGGCTCTGGATCAGATTCCTGTCTGTTCCAGGTGTCTCTCATTTAAGGACTATGGCTGGGTTTTCTCCTAGCAGAAGGCAGGCAGAAGTGAACACAAGAGACCAAGGCAAACCGTATAAGTATATTTAAATCCTCTATGGCATGTGGGATGTATTATGTTGGCTCTCATTCCATTGGTCAAAGCAAATCATATGGCCAAGGTCAATATTAATAGTCTAGGGAACTATACTCTTCCCACAGGAAGAGTCAGAAAGGAGAATATGTATCAATAATGCAACCTACCCTTTATGGCTGTGTTTCAGTAGAGAGTTTGGAAAATGTAGTGATTCTTAGTCTCTGGGAGTAGCCCTGGGCCCTAGAGAATTGAGAAAGAGTAGAAATAAGATTTAAAATGTATTGTTACAGATTATGAATGGAGTCTTCCAGAAATGCAAGTAAGTTATTTTAGTTACTTCAAAAGTTTTTGGTATTTGGACTTTATTTTCTTGAATGTAATGTTATTCTAAGCTTAACACATAAGTCTTCTGGATTTTATGGGTTATACACATATTGGTTAAAACTTGGTGGCTGGCCTGTGAAAGGTTTGAGGTAAATTGGTACTATCACTGAATTGCTTATGACATTCTCACTTATCCTCTAGGCCAGTGGTTCTCACCTTCTACATTGGATCCAACCTGGGAATCTTTTTAAAAACCCTCATCCTCCAGAAATTCTGTTTCTTTGTTACTAATGTTGTGGCCTCACCTCATGACAAAGAAACAGAATTTCTGGAGGATGAGGCCTGGAGGATGAGGCCCAGAAATCAGGATTTTAAAAAGATTCCCAGGTGATTCTAATGTGCAGCCAAGGTTGAGAACCGCTGCTCTAGGCCTATGTTATTCTTCTGTGTCTATTCACTCCTTAGAAAATGGAATGTGATTTTTATTGGCACATTACTTTGGATAACTCTGTGGAGTTCTGCACAGCAAGAACATTGGCAACATTCTGATTTCTTACAAGCTTTATCTATCAGTCAAGTAGTCTGTAGGCATATGGATATATGTATTTTAATTTATCAAGTGATCTTTTAATATAAGGGCTGTTTGGCAGTTTACTTCCAAAGAGATCAACCATCTTGAATCAAGAATATCCAAATATTATTTAATTCCAAATATTCCAAAAATTTAAATATTACCTAAATGTAAAATTTTCAGTTTGAAAGTTTCTGGTTAACATTGCCTATAAATTGAGTTCCGCAACACTTAAATTGTGAACAACAGCTGACTCTGAGTTGGGCTAATTGTGAACTAATACAAATTACTCTGTTGTCACTGTTGGGAGTTGTGTGTGTGTGTGTGTGGGGGGGGGGATGGCTTTTTATCTGAAAATACTTTTTATAACAATGGTGATACCTTGGACATAATATTTATTTTCCATGACAAAACAGCATTTCTTGATAAGTAGATTTTTTTTCATAAAATACCTTCTACAAATTAAAATGGGTTCTTTATTCTGTTGTAGTTATTCAGTAAAATGATGGAGTAGAAAGGAATTTTGCTAAGTCCCAGTTTGGTGTAATAGTCAAAAGAGTAGGTTTTAGACTCAGAAACATTGAGTTTCTCTCTATGATCCTTGGTACATTTACTTCATCTCTGTGAAATTCACTTTCCTCCTTTGCAAAATGGGGATAATAATAGTAACTACCTGTCGGGGTTTTTGTAGGGACTAAGTGATTATGATCACAATGTACTCAGCACAATGTCTTGCTCAGACTACTATAAATGCTCAATAAATATTAGCTACTGATATTACTAGTAATAGTTTTATAAGTCCCATGGGTAATGAATGGACATGTAGACCTGACATTTGAATCATTTAAGGGTGAACTTTCTATGGGGTTTTAAATCTTCCTTTTTATTTGAAAGAAGATTAAGTTTTTTAAAAATTGACACAATCTATAACATACAATATAAGCGCTAAAAGAGAAAGGACAATTGTAACCTATTAACTGAACATATGTATTTCTTTCTTTTAGTTGTACAAAATTTTAACAAGTATATTTCCCATCTTTGTTGAAGAAGTTATCTGCAAACCCTGTCTGGGACTTCTGAGACATATTGAACCTGCAAAAGTTCTTTGTGCCTTATTCATATCCTGTCTATTTACTCTTATTCTACCATCTTTGTCATTTATGGTAGTAGTTTTCAACCCTGGGTATACTTTAGAATCACCCGAGAGAAAATATCTGCAAATAATATATATGATAAGTTAATATCCAAAATATATAAAGACCTCATATAACTCAATAGTGAAAAAGCAAACAGGCCAATTTTTTAAAAAATGGGCAGAGAATCTGAATAGAAATTTTTCCAAAGAAGACATACACATGGCCAACAGGTACATGAAAAGATGCTCAACATCATTAATCACTAGGGTACTGCAAATTAAAACCACAGTGAGATATCACCTCACACCTGTCAGAATGGCTATCGTCAATAAATCTACAAACAAGTTTAGGCAAGGATGTGGAGAAAAGGAAAACCCTCATGCACAGTTGGTGGGAATGCAGATTGGTGTGGCCACTGTGGAAAACAGTATGGAGTTACCTCAAAAAACTAAAAATAGAACTACCACATGACCCAGCAATTCCAGTTCTGGGTATTTATCCAAAGAAATCCAAAACACTAATTCAAAAAGACCAATGTACCACTATGTTCACTGCAGCATTATTTACAATAGCCAAGATGTGGAAGCAACCTAAAGTGTCCATTTATAGATGAATGGCTAAACAAGATGTGGTACATATGTGAGTGTGTGAAATCTTGCCATTTGTGACAACATGGATGGACCTAGAAGGCAATATGCTTAGTAAAAGTCAGACCAAGAAAGACAAATACCACATAATCTCACTCATATGTGGCACCTAACTCAACAACAAATAAATTTAGATACAGAAAACAGATTGGTGGTTGCCAGAGGTTGGGGTGAGGGAGTGAAATGGGTGAAGGGTGTCAGAAGGTACAAACTTCTACTTATTGAATAAGTCATGGGGTTGTAATATACAGAATGGTAACCATAGTTAGTAATACTGTATCATATCTTTGAAAGTTGCTAAGATAATAAATCTTAAAAATTCTCATCACAAGAAAATCTGTAACTATGGATGGTGACAGATGTGAACTAGACTCACTGTGGTGATCATCTAGCAGTATATACTAATATTGAATCTTTATGTTGTACATCTGAAACCAATATAATGTTGTATATTGATTATACCTCAATTTTCTAAAAAGTCAAATAATAAAAAGGAAAAAAAAGGAAAGAAAATTCCTATGCTTGCACCCCACCCCTGGATATTCCTATTTATTTGGCTTTGCATTGTTGAGAATCTCTGGACTAGATCCCATTTCTGGAATCTCTCAACTCCTTATCTTCTCTCTTCTTTTCACTATATAATCAAGTCTTACCTTCTTTGCAAACCTATCCTTGATTTCTCAGGAGCCTCTCTCCCTGGCATCTTCACACCAGAATCAGCTGGCAGCCTTTCATCTTTCTAGAATGTTCCTAGTTGTGATGTTAGAGGAAGAGGGCACAGGGACAGCAAACACCAGTAGTTAAATGTTGTAATCAGGAAGGAACATATGTCACATTTGCTTAAAATGTTTTGGTCAGAACTGGCCACACCTAACTTTAAGGAGAGGAACGAGGAAGCCTAGGATGTGCCAGAGGAAAAGCACAATCCTGGTGAGCAGCACCTCCGTCTACCACACTTGGCAACACCTTGCCATACTTTTCTTCTCTTTTCTGAATTCCCGTTGCACTCATCTGTACTGTATAGAAATTTATCATTTCATTGCATGTTATTTTGACTTTTAGATCTAGAAGAGACCTTAGAAATCATGGTTTCACTTCCTTGCCAACTTTAGCTTTTAAAACCTGGGCCAGGTGGCTCAATTGGTTGGAGCATGTCCCATACACCAAAGGGTTGCTGGTCAACTCTGGTCAGGGTACATACCTAGGTTGTTGTTGCCATCCCCGGTCAGGGGTATGGGAGGCTACTTATCAATGTTTTTCTCTTACATCGATACTTCTCTCTCTCTTCTTCCCTCTCTAAAATCAGTAATAATAAAAAAACCAAGGTGGGTTCCAATTTGTTTATTTTTAAACAAAATCTCCAAAGCAACAAATGTTGTCAATTGCTTTTTTCCGTGAAGGACAAAACAAACTTATTGTTGAAATGCAGCGCTCCTGGGAGAAGTGCATTTCTGCATCTAGCTGCTGCTCAGTATGTTCCACATTTAGAGGGAGCCTAACCTTCCTGGCACGTTTGCAGAATGGTTACCTCTTGTTCCCTGTTGGCCTTGTGCCCACTTTAGTGATATTAATGGCTACTTAGGAAATAAGACTTTTGGAGAAAGCTTTTTAATCCTGATCGTTCCAAAGTTTTATTGAATACATTTTTACCATGAAATAGCCTCCAGAGAAAGGCAGACTAGTAAACCAGACATGATCATCACATCACATGTATGGCAAAGATTGTGCTTATTTCCCAGTGAAGTAAGACTTCTCAGGCCTCAGCGGAGACAGATGAATCCATCATTCTGTAGAAGCAGGGTGGGTCATAGCCTGGGTGGCAAGCTATGCAAATTATTAGTGGGGATTCCAAACTCCACTGTGTCTACAGCAATCTTGATGCTGTGTTAGCAGCTGAGGGTCAAGGGAAAAAAAGAGAAAAAATGGCGTGGGTGATACTTGGATTTCTTCTACTGTAAGGAAAATCCTTCTGTTTATTTTTAACATTCTTTTTGTCTCTTCAGTGTCTGTGGCCATCTTAAAACCACTACATGATGCTGGAGCACACTTTTCTCTGGAAATCTACCAATACTTTTGCCATAAGGTTATTTGACCTCTTTCTTTCTAATTTTGCAGTGTCAGTCTTTGAGCTGAATAATTTCAAACAGATCTGCCTCCCAAGAACCCTTTTCTTTGTGGAGCAAACCATGAAGAAACACTTGACTGGTGAAATGATGAATACTCTCAACCTCACAAACTATTAAGAATCAATTTCTCAAGCATCATATCTAATTATTCTCCCTCTCCTCCCATTTCAATTCAGAATCCCAAGATTAAGGAAAAGCAGCTGAAAAAACAATATTTTTGGTTGGTGTTCAAGTACTACCCATTTTTTGTTTTATGTAACTAAAATATAAGAAGGAGAGACAACTTCCAAAATCTGCCTATTTAATTGCCAAAAAAGAAACAGAATATGCAGAGAAAAAAAGAATTGTGCTATTATGCAGAGATAGCAATGATGATAGGAATATTAGAAGTCTTCTTGTCTAATGGCTCTCAAAGGTCCTTATGGTGACTTCAGACATTCTCTGAGTTGGGAGGAAACTAGGAAGTCCAGCTGATGGGGCTGCCTTGATGGCCTAGAGAAAAAGGAGGTTCAACTAGGCCACTGTAAAAAAGCAGAGAATGTGTGTGTGTGTGTGTGTGTGTAGGTGCAGAAGAAGCAGGATGATGGCAAGTGGAGGGCATCTGAAATGAGAAGGCAGGAATAGAAGCTGCACTGCTGAATGGGGTAGGTGGTCTTTGGATCATTACGAAAGGCCTAAAATTTGTAGAAAATAATGTTTTGAGAATTGCTCATCCAGTCTAGCCTGTGTTTCTCCATGTTTAGTTTCTCAACACAGATATCCAAGATAATTTGAAGGTGAGAAATAGGTTTCATATACACACTTCATAGCAAGTTTAGTGTTTAAGCTCCTTTAGAGTCAAATTTTAAAATAATAGTGATATGTATCCTGTAACGCTTGCTGAAGTCCAAGGCCATTTCTCTTAAGTGCTCTGGAGATGGAGGACAACTGACGGAGTAGTGAAGACAGGTTTTGGTTGCAGGGAAGCCCAGCTCCCATGAGCTTATCAAAGAGGGAATTTACTGACAAACATAACCAAGCTGTGGGAAAGGCAGGGGCATGGGTCACCTCAAGGCTCTGGAAGGAGAGCCTCTCAGTGCGTTGGCTCTTTCAGCCTGGCTGCCTCTGTGAGCAGCAACAATAGCCGCTGAGAGTTCTAGTCTTGTGCTGCAAAACATCCCACCTGCGAAGCAGCAGCTCCTGTTAGTTCCCTATAAAAACCATCCAAGGGCAGGCCTGAGATTTCCCCAGTTTGTGCCACTTTAGTCCCCCACTTCCTCCACCCCCCCCCCCCACACACACACTTATGATCTGAAGGGAATGGACACTGCTTGGCAGCCACAACTAGAATGTGATGTTTAGAGTCAGGCAGAAGTTCATCTCTTCCAAAGGAGAACGTTGCTGCTGTCCATTCACCTGATGAAACTATTTCTTTTCAACCTGAAAACTCTCAAAATTATCTGTTGGACTTTAGTTTTCTAGAATAGTAATCTTAAGAATTAAACTTAAGATTTGGATCACCTGATTAGAAAACTCGTGAGGGGAGGGGTTATACTTTATAATACATCTGTATCCTTTGCTCTTGCTTAGGAGAGTTTTGAAAATGTGCTCAATATTGACTTGGTTTGATGAATTGTGATAATAGATAGATTTATAATATTAATAATAATGATAGTGTTGGGGTTACTTATGGGAGACTTATGAATTTGGTTTTCTCTAGCAGATTTAGTTCCATAATTTGCTCAGTATAAGAAAAAATTATGGCTGAGGTTGTGAGTGGGCTGGGTGGTTAGGGGAAAGTTAGTTTTCAGCTTTATTTATATGTTAGGACTTATTTAAAGTTTTTTTGTTTTGGGGGAGATAGTGCTTTTTAAAAGTCCTAGATTTTGGATAATAGATTTTGCTATATGGTACAGCTCACTTGAGATTTTCAAAGTGATTTTGAAAAGTGCCTTTTATAATTTTTTACATCACATTGTGGGAATGGCCAGTGTCATTTTGAACAGTATTAACCATGCCTGATACCTCCTCACCACCATAAATTAAGGTTGAATGTTGGCTAAAGCAAAGCTAAATGGAATCAACCTGTCAAAAACACCAATTTATGGTCCTGCTACTCACATTTCTTGTTGGCTCTCATGACTTTGAGGAACAAAGGGAACAAACTATCATGGTAGCTCCTATACCTAACTAATCCTGTCTAAAGTGTCTCCACAGGAAGTATTTGAGAGCAGTATTTATTTTCCCGGTATGATTTATGTAAACATTTGTCCCATTCGCAAGTAACATATTAATGCCTGATTTTGGCCAAAAAAGGGGGGGAGGGGAGTAAAATCCTACTCTGCCTGTCTAGACAGAGCCTTGTTAGTGTATGTCTGATCATATGGGTGTTCATAGCAGTAATATTAATCGGTGGGAAATGAGCCAAGGAAAGACGACCCTATGTACCAGTTAAATTTACCGAGCCTACAGGATGGTTTATAAAGTCAACATGCTGGACAAGGTTTACATCTGACTAGGGAAATTGTTGTTTTCTGATCCCCAGTTGGCCGTCAGCCACTCCAAACACAAGACAGATGTGGGCTTTACTAGGGTCAGGGTTATCACCAGGTGGGATGAATACTCATTGGCCCTGGGTTTTGCTACTTTTCCTTTACTGATGAATAAGAGAAAGTAAAATAATTTCTGAATGCCTCAGCGGGGATGGTTTAGTTTTGCAAAGCTGGACAGGGCCACCAAAACTCACCAGCACAGGGACAAACTTCCTGTGTCTCAGACATTTCTTAGTTGTTTGTTTGATCTGAGGAAGACTGATTCTGCTATCTCAGAGGGCAAAGGTTAATTCCTTCTCATAAAGATAACAGTGATAGACACAAACAAGGTATTCACTCTGATAGACGGTTTTTTTATCTGGGGATTAAGGCAAAAATGTGGGAGAATTGAAAACACAGAGTTTGAAGTAGCACCAAAGTAATTTGTTGGTGTTTGAAGTAGGAAATTTTTTATTAATATATTTTCTTCAGATAGAATTGAGGTATATAATGGCATGAAACCAATGAAGACTGAAATTGGGAGTTGTTTTCTGTGTTTTCTATGTGTCATGTGTGTAAAGCTTGCATATGTGATTCCTCCCACATGTGTTTGTCTTTGGGGATGGTTTAGTTTCCATTAGGTGCTAAGAAAACTAGCCATGCACCATGGTTCCCCCAGGACGAGAGCCAGACCTGAAAGAATCCTGTGTGTGGGAAGGCAGACCTGTGGTGAAAGCAGAGTGATGAGCCCCAATTTGGAGCTTCAAGATCCAGAGACATCACCTGACACTGGGCAGTAGGGGAGAGCGGGAGGCTGCAAGTTAGTAAAACTTTTGGTGCACTTCTGGGAGAAGAAAATGCTCACACAGCTTTTCACGAGGCTGGAAATATATGGCTGGTTGACATAATTTATTCTGGGAAACGCATGTTAAATTATATTCCAGATACCAGGTTATATTTGGTGGCAGACTAGAAAATAGTATACCGTTTGTCTATTTAGGGCTAAAAATCTCCAAGATTGCCTTTTAAGCCCACAATTGCCCATGAAAATAAACAGATGCTTCCCTTCTTGCTCAAACTGCCTTTCTCATCTGCTCATTCCAGAATGCTCTTATAAAAGTTATCTGCCTTGCTGACCACATTTATCTTGGAAATTCTTTTCTCCATCAATGGCAGCTTCTCATGTCACCTCATCCACTTTATGCTCCAGACTTTGCCTCACTTTGGCTTCCTCCAGGGATTCCGGGCCGGGTTTCATTCCCATCTTCCTGGCTCTGAGAATATGGTCACCCCAAGGCAGCTCCTTTCCAAGACTCCTCCTTGGTCTCCCTGCCGCTTCCTCAAAGCTCCAGTGGTCTGCCAAACTGAGCGCCAACCCCCTACTCCCGGAGGATCCTTTTGCTCCCCCACACCCAGTGCTCACTAAATTGAGCACTGAACTTTCCCAGCTGGAGCACAGAAAATGGACAGAAAGAATGCCCAGAACTCATCCATATCATGTTGGCCACTTTTCCAGCAAAAGGGAGAAGGGAACAGCTGTGGCCCCTCTGATTTCAACCTAACTGATGCCTTCTAATTGTGCTTATGCTCTTACTGCGTTTTCTTGTTAGCTCTTCCATTTATCAGTCATGACGTTTTGGGATCACTTTTGGCTATTTCTTCTTGCTTCTTCTCAGTGGTACTAATATAATTTCAGCATTAACATTTATGAGCTGTTGACTGCTCTGGATGCCAAGACTCAACATAGTCACCATCCCTCTGTAGATTGTCCTTCTCCGGCCAGGGCAGCGTCGGCAAACCCACCTGTTCACCTTAGTTGGGCTGAGGCAGACAAGGCCTTGAGAACATTGGTTATGTTCTGGTGAAACTATTTGGGAGGTCATCTTTTCAGGCAACGCTCTGCCCTCCATGTGCTCCCTCACGACGTTTTTAAAACACTAGATCTGACAGTAAAATGATGAGTCACTGGGTTCACAGAAACGCTAGGCAGCATAGATGTAGTTATGGAACCCCAGGTCATAACTTTTTGTCATTTCTTTTTATTTATTTTTTTGATTTTGTGGCATCTTTACTGTCTTATGGAAATTTTTCTTTCTGGATGTTCTTTGGTTGTGTCAATTTTTTTTGCATGAGAACATTGTCTGGGGCCTCAACAGAGCTTTATTTTTTCCTTCTGCTTCCCTATTTTTTTTTTCAAATGAAAAATTTGGTCAAATTATCTGACCTGTGTATTAGATTCTTGGGTTTGCAGTGGACTGGAGGAGGTTTTCCTGTCTGGGAATGGAAAGAGAGGATGGGGAGATTTCTGTTAGGAAGCACTGTCCCTGACTGCCCAGAGGGGCCACAGCTGTTCCCTTCTCCCTTTTGCTGGAAAAGTGGCCAACATGATATGGATGAGTTCTGGGCATTCTTTCTGTCCATTTTCTGTGCTGTTTGATGCCATAGAGAATGTAGGTTATGAGGGGCTTTAACGCTATATAGAAACCCTATTTCTGTAGCATAACTAGACTACATATGCTTGTATAAAAAAGATGTACTACAATTTAATTTTAGCTCCTAATTTTCTAATAGGAAAAAGATGACCTATTAGAAACCCTATTTCTGTAGCATAACTAGACTACATATGCTTGTATAAAAAAGATGTACTACAATTTAATTTTAGCTCCTAATTTTCATCAGGGATTAATCTCTCATGTTCTTGATATGAAGATAAGCCAGAGAGTTGCATACACACACACACACACACACACACACACACACACACACACAAAGAAGTGAAAATAAAATGTCTCATTATGTCCAGAGATTTCCCATGTTGTGTACATTAATTTACACTTGACTTGTCTGAAATAACACTGCCATTAACCTTCAAAACAAAATTGTTTTCAGGTTTTTCTTTTGTGATGGCATCATTCTCCTAGAACTCATTGAGAAAGCTAACACCTCTATGAAAAACTTGTATCCCACAATTAGAAGTATTTACACACACACAGTAGGCCATTCTCACATGGCCATTGAGAGCTGTGGTTGGGGCTTAGTGATAACATATCCATAGCCTAGGTTTTTCTAGTACATTTATTCTCTACAAAACTATCTTCCTTCTATATGACATTTTTTGGTCTTTGTGTTAATAGTCCATTAGCATATTTCTCTTTTATTATAGCTCAAATAAGTTTTGAAGGGATTTCAGAGCAAGGAGGAAACACACAGATCAGTGTTTATCAACCTCAGAACTACTGACATTTGGGCTGCAAAATTGGGCATCACACCACAATGCAAATAGGAGCAATGTCTCTGCCAGCCCATTGGGAAATTTTGGAGCCAAGGCCTGCTGGCGGAGTCTGTATCAGGTGAAAATGGCTATGGCCTTGTACCAGCTCCTTGCTCAGTCATTTGTTAGACTATCAGAAAGTACATGTGATCTTGGTTACCACCACTGACCACTGGCCACACTCCAAGAGGAATGTGGTTTCAGGTGGCACACTGAGGAGCAAAATAAGGTTGCTGATAATTGGTGGCTGTCAGCTAACCACAATTTTTGAAACTGGCAGCAGATCTTCTGGGCAGGGGCGTCTGAGTGACACAGT
>NW_005871048.1:34149192-34178836 GCF_000147115.1 Myotis lucifugus | reverse complement strand
TTTTCTCAGTTCAAATATTAACAGAGTTTTAATTGGATATGAACTCAAAATTCTTATAATCTTCTTGGGCCAGTTGGGTGTGGATATCCACGCATTGGCCAATCAACTACAGGGTCACATAGAAAAAACATGGTTGTATGGTGCTACTTCTGTGGGTGGAGGCTCTCAGAGAAGGAAAGTCATGGTCTGGGGTGATATCTCTAAAAGTTTCTACTAAAAATATGTGCAATCATGTGCTGAGTTGGAACCTGAAGCCAGGTCCTATGCCTTTAAGTGTAGTACTCTTTCTAAAAACATGATGCCTTTCTCTTTGTCCTAAATCCTGTCATGTGAAAAGTACTGTGGCAAATAAAAATAATTAGCTGGGAAGGTATTTAATAATAATAAAATGTAAGTAACAAGAAAAAATTGCAGTTGTTATAAACAATGTTAGATGAGATCAGCAGATGGAAAGAGCATTATATGTTGAATGATGTCAAAGACTTTATGGGAAAACACTTTGGACTGATTGATAAAGATCATAAATGTGATCAAGTAGAGGGGATGGACATCGCACAGAGACCATCTGGCAGTCAGTGAACAGAACCTTTTAGCATGAATCAAGAATCCTGTACAAAGAGAGTAGGAAGGTATACTAGAGCTATATTGTGGAGAACTTTGAATGTTAGTGTAATAAATTTGAACAATGAAAAGTTACTGAGTGTTCTAATGGTCACTTCTCACCAGAAGGTTTATCTACCTCCATTCAAAGTATATTTATTGAGCATCAGCTATTTTTAAGAGACACTGTGCTAAGTGTTATAAGAAAATAAAAATAAAAAGAACAATTATGACTTCTGCCCACAAGAGTTTATAGTTTATAGGGGAAAATACGCATACACAAATGACTGTTGAATAAGTAAGAACATGGCAGGAGTTATAAGAGAAGTGTAGACCAAGTGTGAAGATAAAATGGGGAAGAGAAATTAATCCCAACTGGAAGGATTATGGAACGCTTCGAGAAAGAGCAGGCATTTCAGTTGGTCCTTGAAAGATGGAGGAAATCTTGATAACACCTCTCCATGAAGGGAACTTGCTTTTTAAATAGAAATACCAAGGGCACAGGAATAGGAAATTGCAGAACAAATTAAAGGCCTAGGAAGTAGTTTGGCTTGGCTAGAATCCAAAGAGTATAAGGAGAAAGAGAGGTGAGGCCAGAAATGTAGGAGGCCTGAATGTGGAGGGGCTTTAATGTGAAGCTAAGGAACTTGCACTTTACTTTTCCCAGGCTTCTCCACGTTTTCTCAGTTTTGTTTTTCTGCACTTCTGTACTATTTACACATGCAGCAACTTCATTAATAGCTTCTTTTATTTCTCAACCAAGAATGGTTGTAGGGAGGATGAGTCTTTACTAGTAAAAAAAAACCAAACTTCTCTAATGTTCTTTTAAGTACCTCCAGGGGTTCATGTCCTAGTGATTGATACACACATGATGAATGAGTGGTAAGACATGCACGTTAGGGGAATGAAGAGGGAAGGAGAACAGTGGGTGGGATGAGTTAGAAAGGGGAAGACGCCGAAACCGGTTTGGCTCAGTGGATAGAGCGTCGGCCTGCGAACTGAAAGGTCCCAGGTTCGATTCCGGTCAAGGGTATGTACCTGGGTTGCGGGCACCTCCCCAGTGGGAGATGTGCAGGAGGCAGCTGATCGATGTTTCTCTCTCATCGATGTTTCTAACTATCTCTCTCCCTTCTTCTCTGTAAAAAAATCAATAAAATATATTTAAAAAAAAAAGAAAGGGGAAGTTATGGGCAGGAAGAACATTGGGGCTGCCTCAATAGTGCATGTGGGTCTGTGAGTGTCAGAACCACTAAGTTCTTTTCTCCCAGTTTTACTGAGATATAATTGACATATAACACTGTGTAGTTTTAGGTGATTTGATACATGTATACATTGTGAAATGGTTACCACAATAAGGTTAGCTAACATCACTATATGGAGTTACTACTAAGTTCTTAATTAGCCTTTTATTAATCTACATTTCTACATGGGCA
Organism: Myotis lucifugus; assembly: GCF_000147115.1. Lineage (NCBI taxonomy): Eukaryota > Metazoa > Chordata > Mammalia > Chiroptera > Vespertilionidae > Myotis > Myotis lucifugus. Next base: position 34,176,803 of record NW_005871048.1, on the reverse strand, counting down.
ATGTTAAACAGGAAATACATTTTTAAATATTTGCCAGGGTATAATAGATAGGATTTAATGGCTGAGTAGATGTGTAGATCAAGGTTAAGGAGGACTTAAGGATAATATCTTGATTTAAGGATTTGTTAACTAAAGGATAACATCTTTTTTAAAATGAGGTAAAACCTGTAGAAAGTAGAATAGAAAGAGTTATTTTGGTTGCTGGTAACATGGTATACTTGGGTGCAAGATTTCAAGATGGCAGACAAAGCATGTTTATTTACTTGCCCTCCATCTCTAATCCCGTTGAAATCACAGTGAAGTAGTGGAGCTGAACATTTTTAAAAATCAGGAGAAAAGAAGGCAGATGTCATAAGAAGATGAGAGTTTAGAGATCCAAGATGGCGGCAGGGTAGGTGGAAGCTACACTCATCTCTTCTCAGGACCAAACTGAAATTACAACTAAAATATAGAACAATCATCCGAATAACCAACTGAAGACTAGCTGAACAGAAGTCTTATAACCAAGAATTTACTGAAGAAGCCACATCAAAGCTGGTAGGAAGGGTAGAGATGGGAAAAGGGATGGCTGGCCCTGCTCCCATGGTTGGCTGAAATACCAGAAGGCAATCTCAGTTGCAAACATTTCCCCTGAGGAACATAGGGTCTCAACCTCATGCCAGGCTTCCGAGCCCAGAGTACCAGAGCCTGGAAGAGGAGCCCACATAACATCTGGCTGTGAACATCAGCAGGGATTCTGTCTGCCAGAGAGATATGGGAGGCTGGTAGAAGCACAGGTGCCCTCTTAAAGGGCCAATGTACAAAATCTCATTTGCAGCCACTCACAATGATCTCTGGCAGAGGCAGGGTGGAGCAGACTAGTCATTTGAGGAGAGACTGGGGTTGGTAGCTCTGGGGAGAGAGCTGAAGGGTCAGCCTCCAGAATCCCTGTGCTGAGTTCTTCTTTCACACCACAGACCATCTTTTTGGGGAGGAGGACTCCCCTCCACACAGCATCAACCTGGGGAAATGCAATAGCCCCACCCTCTGGTCTCCCTGCCATCCTACCCTGTGGAGCTCAGGCCTTGCTGAGGAGTCAGCTGTCTAAGCCAGAGAATAGAATTTCAGGCAGACTCGGGGATGTCAGTGACTGAGTTGTGTGGCTATGGGGTGGGGGCCATTACCCTCACTTTTCCGTGAACCTGAGATCTGCGAGCCCCACCAACAAGGTGTCTGGCAGCCCCCCCACTCCAGACTCCTTGGTGGCCCCTTCCTGGAGAGGAGGTCTGGGCAGAATCTGGAACAACTGAGTTGTGTGGCTCTGGGGTGGGGGCAACTCTCCCACCTTCCCCCAAGCCTTACCTGTGCCCCCTCCTTGTGGGAGATCCACCAGCTTCACTCTTGAACAACAGGCGTTTGAAATATGTGGGTCCACTTTTACATGGATTTTTCCCCATAAATATAGTCAGAGCTTTGTATCTTTGGATTTTGCATCCATGGATTCAACCAACCATGATTAAAAGCAGTGTTTTTAATTCCCAACCATGGTTTCCAAACTGCAGATCAAAACTAGTTTTTGGTGTGCAGTTGGTTAAATCTGCTGATGCAAAGAGCTGACTGTAAAGACAAAAGTTATGCTCAGATTTTTGATAAGTTAAAAATAAAAGATGTAAATGAAATAAAATGAAATGTGAATGGTTAGAAGTGCTTACCTCTTGGGAATAGGTGGTGTAATTCATTTATTTTAGTGAAAAAAAAGTGCAGTTTAGTAAAACCAAACACCTAAACAGAAAGAAAATACTCAAAGTTCTATAGGTCTGAATATTTTGTTATGAGAAATATAGGTACATTCACAAAACTGAAATCTGACTATTTTTTTTGTTTTCTAATGTAATTATTTTTGTATTTACACATTTTCTCCTGGTTCTTGTCCAAATGAAGATATATTTTACATAGTTACATAAGATATATTTTATTAATTTTTATTTGAACATTCTATCATAATTATAGTTATCATATTTATATAGTTATGATTATTTGAATGATGGAATCTGCTTTTTAAATAGGCAAGAATTGCCCTGGCTGGTGTGATTCTGTGGTTAGAGTGTTGGCCTCGAACCAAAGAGTCACGAGTATGATTCCCAGTCAAAGGCACGTACCTGGGTTGTTGCTTCCTTCTCCAGTCCCAGTTGGGGCATTTGTAGGAGGCAACCAATCAATGTGCCTCTCTTACATAGATGTTTCTCCCTTCTCTCCCCCTCCTTCTCTTCCATTCTCAATGGGAAAAAAATATCCTTGGGTGAGGATTAACAAAAAAACAATAAAAAAAATAGGCAATAGGCAAGAATTGAAGAAACAGATAGTAGGCAAAAAGTTCTAGGAGGAGAAATCCAGAAGTAAAATTTGAGAATCAGAAAAGTGACTTAAAGTGTATATAAAAGCTAAATTTCAAAGGAAAAACATTTTCAGGTAGTTTGCTGCTTTAGGGAGGTTATTAAATTCTATGATAGTTTCTTAAGAATGTAGTAGCTCCCAGTTTAAAAACTGTAGAAAAGTTTCCTTTTTCTGATTATAAAAGTTAGAAGTGTTCTTGTAGAAACATATAGAAAGGTATAAAAAAGATCCAACCTAGTTAGTATGTGGCCCTCACCACCCCCAATATTTTCGCCTCCTTTCTTGAGGTACCAAATGGATTGCCACTTCTACCCTCACCACTAGGTAAAAATCACTAGCAGGAGGACACAAATCAGAAGTTAAGAGGGGAACAGATAGCTTACTCCTAGTATTACTGAGCCGCCATCCAAACTTACTGGATGTGGAATACAACTGCTTCAGCTCCACCATTACTCTCTGGTTGGGGCAGGACGCTATCACCATAGTAGCTGCTGGTTGATGAAGACTCAGGTGCTACTCTCCTGGCAGTGATGCAGTGAGCTGGTAGAAAGTGTAAATTAAGTCCTGCTCAAAATTTAATGTGCATAAAATCATCAAAGGAGCTCAAAAGTACTGATTTCCACAGCTTCAGTTGGTTAGGGGTAGAACCTAGAAATCTGAAGTTCTAAACAAGGACTCTAAAAAATTGCTACTCAAATGTGGCCACGAACCAACAAATTTCACATCACCAGGGAACTTATAAGAAATGAATCTTTGATCCACCCAGACCTTCAAATCAAAACATGAATTTTGGTATCTCCAGGTGATTTGAAAAGCATCATGTTAGGTGATCTTATAATTGTTCTGAGGACTGTTTTTTGTTTGTTTGTTTTTCTTGTAAAACACCATCTAGCTGCTTTTATTTATATTTAAAATATATTTTTATTGATTTCAGAGAGGAAGGGAGAGGGAAAGAGCAATAGAAATGTCAATGAGAGAGAATCATTGATTGGCTGCCTCCTACATGCCCCACACTGGGGATCAAGCCCGCAACCCTGGTATGTGCTCTGACCAGGAATTGAACTGTGACCTCCTGGTTCATAGATTGACACTCAACCACTGAGCTACCCTGGTCGGGCCATCTAGCTGCTTTTAAACCAATCTACTTAGAGCCGGTGGCAGTAGCTTCCCACCACCATCTCTTCTCCCTCTCTTCTTCTTTGGGGCTTTAATCTTTTCACTGACATTTAGGGGGATGCTAACCATAACTTTTTTGGTTTAAACTTGAGTCAGAATCAAAGGAAAGAGGTCCCGAGACTCCTGAAAACTTGCAGGATGACGGGTAAGCTGGCTCGAGTAAAGATAGACATTCACAGTGACAGCAGCTGGCAGGGACCTGATGGATTCTTTCCAACTAGGTCCTCCCCAATTCACTGCTAAGAAGTATATTAGATATTGGCCAGAGTCAGATATATGAACGTTTAGCAAGATCTGTGACATTTCACAGTGCTTTCATGCGTTGCGTATAGCAAGTAAACCAGTTAGGTAAATTAGCACTTTGTTCTTCGGTCTCAGCCCTTAGAGAAAACAAGTTGTAAACAAACATAACTCAAATTCACACCTGAAAAAAAAATTCACAACTGAGGTTTTCTTGGTAGTGGATGCACAAATATCAGAGGCTTGCCCTCTAAGACACTGATGATAATGGGAAAAGTTCATACAAGCCAGAAAATGTTTAAGTGGGACTAGCATTTTTGAAACTATAAAATAGGAACCCTTTGATCTAGTAGGGGTGAAAATTTAAATTTGTGTTTTCTTTACATACCTTTACTTCCTTTGAAATTTGATTGAAAACAGTCTGGTGTGTGTGTGCGTCAAAGTTGTATTTTATTTGTTGCTGGCTTGTCTCTTGCCTCTGGGCAAGAGTCTGTGGGGTTCATGCTGCCCAACAATATGAGATTTCTTTTTATTCTTAAAGCATTCTTCCTCAGAATAGACTGTAGACGGTATTGTAACATGTGATGATTCAGTCACTTAGCACACAGTTCGTCCCCTGGCTGCTCTGGATATGGGTACATTGTGCTTGTTTTGGGTTGGAGCCAAGTCTGAGCCACGTCCGTCTGCACAGGCTGGCCAGCTGTGCTCTGACTCCTCTGACTAGGTCAGCACTGGCTGTTACTCTCCTAGTCATCTTTTTATCTTCCTGGGTAATCTCGGGCTTAATTTGATTTCTGCCTTTAATACTTGCATCTGGCATCTTTCTTTTTAAAAGAATATCGGTCTGAAGCTTACATAGTCATCCTCATGACCATTTGGTTATTTAGAGTAATGTTTCTCTTCTTGTATGGAATTGGGGTCCATAATAACTCCCAAGAGAGGACACAGAAGAAATGAACTGCAAGTGTATGTAACTTTTTAGATGCTATGAAAATGTTCAGGTCATTTTCTTCTTTGGTCTCTCTGGTTGGTACCTTGGGGAATAGAAAGTTTGTTCCCTTCAAAATATCCATTGTCTCTGAATGTCAGCCCTCTGGTTGAACTGCTGTATCCAGATTAAAGTAAGACCAGTTATATAAATTAGCTTCTAGGTTACTTTTCTGGAGGAAGTTTGTTTTTGTAGTATGCTTTTGTTATGAAATATCACCTCTTGATTTTTCATCATTTATCATCATGTATTTACTGAGGGATTAATTTAAGAGATTATAGTTAGAGGTAAAAGGGTTTGTTTTGTTTACTTTATTTTAATATTAGTGACTAAATTTATTAACCTCAGTACTTTCTTTAAAACATAATTCTAAGAAAAAGGGAACTGTGGAAATTTTTGATGTGATAAATATGTATTGTATATTGATTATGTTGAAGGTTACTACCATATACATTTGTCAACACACATCAATTTGTACCATAAAAATTGGTGAATTTTTTTGTTTGTAAATAATACCTTGATAAAACTGATAAAAAAGAAACATAGTGCTAAGTAAAAAATTATGCAAATCAGGGATTTTTCTATAACATATAAGCACTATTCCAAACCACCCAAAATTATCTTCTCCCTTTTGCTCCTTTGGTATTATCTTAGTTTGAGCTACTATAATAGATTACCATAAACTGATGGCTTAGAAAAAAAGACAGAAATTGGTACTGAGAAGTTGGGGTGCTGCTATAACAAATGCCAAAAATGTGGAAGCAATTTTGGAACTGGATAATGGGTGGAAGCTAGAAGAGTTTTGAGGTGCATGCTAGAAAGAAGTGGATTAAAGTGAATGGACCTACAAAGGCAGTTCTTAAGAGGGTTCAGAAAGAAAAAATGAGAGCTGTAGAGAAAGCCTCTATCTTGTTAAAGAACACCCAAGTCATCCTGGACAGAATGTTGGTAGAAATATAGACAGTAAAGGCCAGTCTAATGAGGTCTCAGATGGAAAGGAAGATGTTATTGGACAATGGATGAAAAGCTGTTATTGTTATAAAGTGGCAAAGAACTTGGCTGAGTTGTATTCATGTAGGTAGAACTTGCATGTGATGAAATTGGATATGTAACTGAATAAATTTTTAAGCAAAGTGTTGAAGATGTGACTTGATTCCTCCTGACTGTTCATAGCAAAATTTGAGAAGAGAGAAATTACTTGAAGATTTATTAAGCAAAAAGGAAGCAGAACAAAGATTTGGACAATTCTCAGCCCATCCATATTGTATGAGAACATGAAGGATGTGGCCAAGTGGCAGATTGATAAGGATAGTAGTATGGATCAGCCATCTCAACAGAAGCCAGGAGCTACTCTCTAAGGCAATGGAAGACTGACTCAGAAGGTGATTCAGAGGTAATCAGAGCTGCACCTCTCCTTAGTGCCCAGAGTGTCAGGACAGGGTGTTGGGGGTGTGGGCAGAGTGGTTTCAGAGGAGGGGCTACTGGTGCCTGCAGGACCTCGGTGTGTGCTTTCCTGTTGTCTCACATTACAGGCTTCACCCCAGCAACTTTGCTACAGTGCTGGTGGCTCCAGTGCAGCTCAGATCAAGATGGCCATTCCTGGGAAGGCACAGACCAAGATGACCATTCCTGGGAGGGCAAATTTTGGCAATGCATGTGTGGTGCTGTCTCCCCCTACACACAAAGTACATGGCTCAGGGGATGGCTGCCTCTACCTAGGTTTGAAAATACAGAGATGTCTGTAGCCACAGGCACAGGAGAACTGTGGCATGGATGTTGGGGGGTAAGGGTGTAGGATAGAGCCACTGTGGGTCCACCCAATGAGCAGTTGGGACGATGTTGCTACCCCAGTGGGCCTGGAAAGCAGAGCATTGAGCCAAAGGGGACTATTATTGAGCCTTAATGTCATTTGCCCCATCAGGTTTTGGACTTATCTGGGACCCATCAACTTCTTTCTCTGTTGGAATAGGAATGTGTGTTCTATGCCTGTCCCACTGTTGTATTTTGGAAGCACAGAGCATGTGTGGTTTCACAGGTTTACAGCTGGAGGAGAATTTACCTCAGGATGAATCCTATCTTGACTCTTCCCATGAGTCTGATTTAGGTGATATTTAGATGAGACTTCGGACTTGGACTTTAAAATTGATGCTGGAACAAGTTAAGACTTTTGGAGCTGTTGGGATGGAATGGATAAGTTTTATATGGCCATAAATTTTGGAGCCAGGAGCAGAATGCTATAGACTAAATGTGTTCCCCTAAAATTAATACATTGAAGCCTAATTCCCAATGTGATGGTATTTGGAGGTGGGGGAGTTTGGGAGGTGGTTAGATATGAGCCCTCATGAATGGGATTAGCACCTTTATAAAGAGACTCCAGAGAGCTCTTACCCCTTCTACGTTATAAGGACTCAATGAGAAGATGGTCATCTATGAACAAGAAAATGGGCTTTTTTCAGACACCAAATCTGCTGACTGAATTACTGCTTATTTGTCTTAAATTAGATAAAAAACTAGTATGAGGTGGCCATTATTAACTATCACTCTTGCTGCTTACTAGGAATGGTCAGAGGAGAAACCCACTCATCACTGACCAGATATTTGCTAGTGCTCATTCATTCAGTAGTTATTGAATGCCTACCATGTGCTAGTCTAAAGACAAATAGGTGTGCTTAGTACACATCTTTGGCCCTAGTTCATGAATGCATGGGCTAGGCTTGTTTTCCCGAATTAACAGTCTCCTGGATTCACACTGCTCAATTGTCTTCTGGAGTTAAAAACTAAATAAGAAAATCCTAATCTCCTCCCTACCTTCAAAAAAGAAATCTTTGTATTATTTCATTTGTATTTCTTTGCATATATTTTATCTCCCAAGTGAGATTGTGAAGTTCCTGAGGGTAGGCACCAGGTGTCCCTGAGGCCAACCAGAAAAGATGCCTATACAGAGTAGGTTTTACATTCATGTTCTATTTTAGCACACACATGCTTCTCCTGTAGCACTTACCACACTTCACTAAAATTATCCCCTTGCGTTTGCGACCTTGTGAACTCCTAAATGGCCCATGTTTTTTGTTTATCATATTCTCAGCACACAGCCCTGAACTGGTAAGACATTTAAAAACCTTATTGACAAAGCTCGTTTCTTAATATGAGGAATGCTAAAAGACACAACCAACCAAAATATTTACCCTTTTGTTCTGCATAGTTACTTGAAATTGCTACCTCAGACTTCATACTTCATTTTCTAATTATATTGTGGCCTCTTTGGGATTATTTGTTATCTGAGTGTAATAATGCTAACAAACTAACACAGCTAGGTTTAGTTTGGTTAGTCGCAGAATGTTTTTGGTAGTGATCTATTTTAAGAAATACATTCACTCTTAAACCTGAAAAAAAATTTTTTTCTACACCCTCTTTTCAGAGTAAATGTGTGTATACATTTACATATGTATATGTATCCACATATTTGAAAAATACATATATCCAGATATATACATACATACAGGAGTTATACATACCCTTAACCTTACTACTATGATGCACTCTGATATTTTTCCTCTATTCTATTTTATTTCTATTTTTTAAAATATAGGTTGTAGGAATGCATTTTATTGATTTTGTGAGTCACTGCTGTAGGTTGAAGCCACTGCAGGTTTGGTTTATTGATTTACCCATTGATATTATCACATCTATCTGTGTTAGGTGTTGAAAGGAATAAAAAGAATTATAAAGTATAGATCTAGACATTGAGTATTGCCAGGGGAGAATTGGTAAGCAAAGACAAGACCCTGGGTCCCTGGATTGGATAGAGGACATTCTGAAGAAAGGGAGATACGAGCAAAGGGGTACCAAAGCCAATTTTTCCTTTTTCCCGTTGCATTTTTAGTCCAATGTACACCTATCTTTCAACTGGACTGTGAATACTTACAGGGCCTAACAAAGGTCCTAGGCTCAATGAATAACTGCTAGGGTAAAATAAAGAGCTAATATTTATCAAGCACTTATGATGGGCCTCACAGGCATGTGTAGTGGATGCTGTTGGTGCCCTGTTCAAATCCCCTTACCTGCTGAGTATTGATTGTTAATGCTCACAGCTACCCTCTTCTCCATGGAATTACCAGCTACACCTTCTGACCTTCTCTTTTCCTAAACCTCTAAAAAGTGGCCAATGACAGACTATCGACTACAAAAGCCCAACGCCCTGCCTCAAGATGGGGCCAACTCCGTAGCACAGTTCCTGCTCCTGAGCTTCCCACCAGGTCAGGCTGAAGCTGTCTTCAGCTGAGACCACAAACTCACTCAGTTTTCTTGCCCTGCCATTCTGCTCTCTCAAAAAATCACATTTACAAGAATTCCCACTTCAGGCCCTGCCTCCAGGGAACCCAACCTAAGACAACCTGGTTCTGAGCAATTTATTGTATTTTCTATTTCACTCTCAGAATAAGTCTTAGAAGTAGCCATGCATAGATGAGGAAGCAGGACTGAGCCATGAAGTCACAGAGTGGCGCACTGGCTCACACCCAGGCAGTCCAATCTGTGTCGGTGCTCTGCCCCAGAATACATAGTGCGTCCAGGGCCAGGTCTGTGCCTGGCTGACAGGACAAGTGGGCACAACCTTGGTGGATGGGCACCTAGGGAGACAGTACTGGTTCCCTAGTACTGTATTTTGATTTATTTACTAGTACTGAGGAAGTTATGTATGTTAGTATTTTAAAAATTTTTGAAGTACAACATAGAAATATTTATTAGTTCATTCCAAATTTGCAGGTAAATAGAGAAATTCTCAACTTCTCCTATCAATTCAGCAATAGACAATTCATTTTAAAGGTAAAACTAACATGACAGCTGATATTCATATAATTTCAGTTTTTCATTGAGTTTGACTAATCCCAAGACATTTGATTGAAACTTGCTTGTGCCGGTGTGTAAAATCCAATTTGCAGTAAGTTACTTGTTCACTGCCAAGGTTAATAGTTTCTAAGCTACAGAGAGATGAGGAAAGTATTTGTAGTCAATAAATTGCCATTCTCTCTTTTTGAAAAATGTTATTCTGGGTTCCTATATTTTATTTCTTAGCTCTGGTTACCGCTGCCTGCTTTCTATAACTACGTTGTCATTTACCATGACCAACACAAAATATACTTATCACAGTATAGGAGTGTTCTGTGTGTGTGTGTGTGTGTGTGTGTGTGTGTGTTTTCTTTCAGTTCTGTTCTACTTTCTGTTTTTTTATTAACCAAACTGCAGGATTAAATGAGATTTTCACTGATTTAGAGTCAAAACCAAACTTTTCATTGGTCTTTTCTTTAGGAAGATTAATAGTTCAGTGCTTGCAAGCTGCAAAGATTGGATAGGGCCATTTCAGCCATTAAGAGTCTCATTTCGGGGACTGCAGATTGGAGCTGGTGGCCACCTAGTGGAGGCTGACAGCCTTAGGGTCGCAGGCATGGGAGGTGGTGGTGGCTAAAGCAGTGGTCTCCCCAGCACAGTGGCAGTAATGATAGGCTAGGTAGCGGCTGCCTGCACACTCTGAACCACCACAGTGGTGCCGTGACACGCCATCAGCAGTAGGTTTCAAGGTTGTACACAGTAAGCAAAGTGCATGAAGGCCATTGAGTAGAAGATGAGTGCTGTGATCATGCGGCTGCTGCTGATGTCTGGAGACACCTTCATGTCCCTAAAGACAGCCAGCAGGACCCCAAAAGTGTGTGCTGGTCAGGTAATCCCGGAACTCCTGGTCTTTAGGTGGTCCCTTGCCCTCCTTCAGAGTGCCTCCCTCGCCACTGATCACAGAGCCATGGGAGCACCAATGCATGAACAGCCAGTTCTCGATGATGTGGGCCGTGGGGCACAGCACAGGAGTTCTTAGGGTTGCCTTCATCTGCATCCTGGTCAGCTTATCCCAGGGGGCATTATAAATATGGTTATTATTTCTATGGTCCATGTTGTAGAAAAAGTTAAAAAGTGGTGCTAGATAACCAAACTTGCTAGGATTCTATGTAAAATAGTACCAATTGGTCATGAATGAGCGGTCTCTTTCATTTGCAGAAGGTTTTCACGATTGGACCACAATTTAACAGCTCTTCTCAGATAAGGTTATTTATATTTTTAAGTATTTTATTCCGATGATATTGTTCGCATTGATGACAATTTAGTTGTTTGTGACCCCTTGCTATCTGTTATTGGACACCACTCTGACATTCTCAGGTGAATGGCATAATTCCTTTCAGTAGAATAATCATGTACTGTAGCTTTCTTTTCCTTAAAGGGGCTGATTTTAAGCCTCTGCCTCTGTTTTTGTTGCTCTGTGAGCCCCAGAGGGTGTGAGCATCTCTGTTTGAAGCCTGTCATCTTCACCGAACTGTAACGTGGGAGCGGCTGCTTCTGTCTTGTTCACATAGCATTCCCACTGCGGGACAGCCATATAATAGGCTCTCTGTAAACATCTGGTGAATTATAATGGCCATTGATTTTGGGAAGGGGAGGAACCCAAAGGGAGAGGATTCTTAAAAGGGTAAGCAAGGAAGTGAGAGGAATTAGATTTTTTTCTTTTACTGGATATAGGATGGAGTCTTGGGCCCTTTTTACTTACCCTTTAAAAGTTTGGTTGACTTTAGTTCATATCTGGGTTAGACAGAGATTAGATGTGATGAGAATTTTATTATAGTTATAAAGATTAAAAAATAATTTGCTATTATTAAATTTTTATTTGTGCTGAATAGGTACTCTACCACATTGTGAGGACATGAAGTTCATGGCCTGACATTTCATATCAATTTATTTATACCTGGCTTTGCATGTGAAACAATTAAGAAGGGCTGAGTCACCTCAGAGTAAGATAAGAAAATGTTCTCTATTTCAGTCAGCCTGAACTGTTGAGGAGCTGAACTTCTTAAGGTGGAACATGTCCTCCTGGCATGAGGTGGGGCTGAGAGTGGGGGGGATGGTAGCTTCCTCCTCCTCTGACCAACTCATGTTTCTTTTCTTTTTTTTAAATAAGATATTTTATTGATTTTTCTTTGGGGTGGAGAGGGAGAGAGAGAAACATCTATGTGAGAGGAAAACACTGATCAGCTAGCTGGCTGCCTCCTGCACACCCCCTACCAGGGATTGAGCCTGCAACCTGGGCATGTGCCCTGACTAGGAATTTAAACAGCAACCTTTCTGTGCATGGAACGATGCCCAACCAACTGAGTCATACTGGCCAGGGCTCATTTTATTTTCTTAACCAATTTACTTCTCTTCATATCTCCCTGCCTTTCTGATCTCCACTTCAGAATATGTCTGAGATAACAAAGAATTTTGGGGAAGCATTATATTTAGAGCCAGGCCACTATTTAAAAAAAAAGTTATCTTAAACAGTAGCAAATTAGCATTTTCTGGATGTCAATGTGTTAGTAGAAAGCTACTGCTTTTCAGTCAAAAGCTTTCCCACCGGAATGAATGTAGGTTGTAAAAACACAAAAGAAAAGTCACTGGTGGCTAGTGACTCATTACTAGTCAGATTCATGAACAAAACCCTGTAGGTTGAATATAATTGGGCAGGATTTCAATTTAATTCAGCAATCACTGGTTGAGCAAGATCTGTGCTTCTGTTTGCTTTGCCCCATGTGCATGTATTGAGGCAGTGTGAGGTGTAGAGAAATTGTTTTTGACAATGCTGTTTGGAAAGACTTGACCTAAGTTGGTTCAGTTTTTTTCCCCTGAAAGTTCAGTGAGGCTGGAATGAAGATTGTAACTTGAGTTGTATATAAAATAGAGAAAGAGAAACAGAAAAATGCAACTCAAAGCATTCTGCCAACTCGCACAGTTGCATATATTTTTTGTCCCTGATGTGATCACTTTTTAATTTCCCCAATTAAGATTTTAAATCATTTGTAGGAAGGAAACTGGCTTTCACAAGTGCTCCTATGCACGTATTGTAGCGTAAGTACCCTATAGGCTCGGGTAAATACTGATTGACTGAAGGGATGCATTACTCAGACCTAGCGTTGTAGCATCATTGCTTTAGGTTGGGACGGTTTCCTGAGAGGTTTCAGCACAATGACACTGATTAGCTGCAAGACTAATTGCTCTCCACCACCAACCTTGAGCTAATTGTGCCCAAGGGTAAAATAACAGGCATGGTGAGGCAACTCTTCCAACATATGCTCCTAAACCTTCCCCTTTGAATTGGGAAAGTGACCTTTTGGTGAACAAATGTTCTTTCACCTTCACTGTTTAGAAGTTGTTAACACTAGGCCAGCTACATGATTGATGCACGAACTTTCCTCTCTTTAGTGGAGTAGGTTCTACTCTTTCCCCCTCAGAGCTGTGAGTTTTTTATGTTGTTTTCCTTTGATAAGGTGGCTGGGCTACCCATAAATTTGAATGTATTTTTTAATGACCTGGTGGCTGCTTAAAGAATGTTATTCTGCTTTGTAGGCTTCTGACTTTTCTTCTGTGGCTCACAGTGCTGGCTAAACCTTTTGTGAATGTGTCTTTCTATTAGTAATCTGTTGAAATTAAAACACAATTTTTTAAGCTGTATTTCTTGCTTATAATTGGGCAAGTGAGAGTTTCTTTTTTGAGTTTGGTAAAGAGGGCTGATCTTTTAACGTCACCCATAACAGGTTTCAGAGTTTTCCAAGTGGAAGAAACATTAAAATGATAGAAAACCCAGTACCAATATTCTTCAATAACTTTTAATTTGGGGGCATGAGAGTGGAGAATGAGGGTGGGTACTTCCTTGAAGTCCATTATTATACATATCGATAAAGGGAGAGATAGCTTGATTAAGAATATAGACCCCTGACAAGATAAAGACCAGCTATTTCCTGATGATGGCAGAAACATGTGTTCATACTCAAAATGACTACAATTAGGTCACTTTTACTGCTCTGCAGTCAAAAGCTTTCCTATTGGATATGTATTTACCTGAGTCTATAAGGTACTTAAACTACAATACATACTTAGGAGCGCTTGTGAAACCCAGTTTCCTTCCTACAAATGATTTAAAATCTTAAATTGTAAAAAAGAATACAGACTTCAAGGGTTTAGCATGTCATCTTGGGGAAACTACTTATTCCTGTCTGTGCCTCAATTCTCTTGCCTATAAATAGGAATAATAATAATAATCATAATAATAATAATACCTACCTCTTAAGGTTGTTGTGAAGAGTAAATGGGTTAATATATACAAAATGCTGAGAGCAGAGTGGTGCTGATGCATTGTAGGTGCTACCTAAATGTTAGCTGTTGTAGAGTCTCGAACAATTCTGCAATCTCAACAGCTTTAAAACCATATGCTGGTTATATTGTTATTCTAAAAATAATTTATTTGGTTGCAAAATGGAACCTGAACTGATATGAGACTATTTTTGTCTCTACTTCTTCCATTTTGGTCCCTCCGTCTCCCTCTCCTTCCCTTTGTTTCCTGAGGTCTCTAATTAATATGAGATTGAAGGAGGTCATTTTCCTGAGGGTCAATAAAAACTTGCTGGTCCCAGTTCTTCAAACGCACATGGAGGGTCCTCTACTCAGAAATTGAACCCTCTTTCAGGTAATTCATTTGAGTTGGTAAGTTCTAAAGGAAACATAACTATATTAGCCATTGACATTCAGAGTTCATTTCCTAAATCGCATTTCACATTACTTTATCACATAATCGTATTTCTTATCCCGGTACCAAGCTGGAGGTATGTGGTGTGTGAATACAGGTAATGAGGCAGGAAGGGCAGGCCTGAGCAGCAAAATGCTGCAGAGCAAGAGGCTATAGAGGAGGAGAAAGAGGCACTGGGAACTGGAAGGTAGCATTGAAAGGGGGCCGGAGGGGGAACCTATGCTGCTTGCAATATTGCTCTCAGGGTCCTTGGAGCTTTGTGGTTGCCTGAAAAAGGACAGAGTTCCTTCACCTATCTCCTTCCTTCTTCGTTCCCCCTGCCCCCTATTCACTTATGGGTACAGAGCTAGCCTGAGTCACAGCACTGCTGTCCATGAAACTGACCCTCCTCAAGCCTCATATTTTATTACCTGCCTTCCCCTTTCCCTCCTGGGGCTCCCCTTCTGCTGTGCCAGGCTTAATCTCAGTTCAAAACCTGCTGTTTATTCCTACCTGGCCAGGGTCAGGGCTCCCCCTAGGATGCCACATTCAGACTTATGTCCCCTCCTCTAGAAATGCTCACCCCTTTACACATTTCTCCTTCAGAACTGACACAAAAGTCACTTCCTTAGGGAGGCCCTGTCTGAGCCCCTGATGAGGTAAGGCTTTTCTATTACATATCTTCCCAGTGCCTACCTCTGCTGACAATGACACTTTTTTTTGGCATGAATGGTGATTAACTTCTACATCCTATGCTAGACTATAAACTACAGAAGGGGTTTTACATTCACCTTTTAAAAAAATATATGTTTTATGCTCCCTGCACGCCCCCTACTAGGGATTGAGCCAACAACTCAGGCATGTGCCCTGATTGGGAATCGAACGGTGACCTCCTGGTTCTTGGGTCTATGCTCAACCACTGAGCCACACCAGCCTGGCTACATCCATCTTTTATTTACCACTGTGTCCTCAGTCTGGCACAAAGTAAATAACCTCTTGATACATACTTCTTCTAATGAATAAGTGAGGGCCCCTGGAAGCACACTGGTGTGTTTTCTGCCAAACATCCAAGCAATGAAGCCATCCTCAACCTCTGAGGACACCAGTGTGTGAACATGAACTAAGGTAATTGAAAGGAGTAGACCAGGCAGCTCTGGCTCAGGTGACTCCTGTGCCCGTGGATCTTGAGAACATTCAGCGCAGATGGGTGTAGCATGGGTGATGGGGCGCAGCATGGCTGGTCTCCATTGGAAATCTCGGTGGTGGTTACGGAGGAGACAATCATAATTTATGGGTTATAAGACACTTCCAGAGAAATAGAAATTCATTAGAGGCAACTTTAGTTCTTTC
Organism: Myotis lucifugus; assembly: GCF_000147115.1. Lineage (NCBI taxonomy): Eukaryota > Metazoa > Chordata > Mammalia > Chiroptera > Vespertilionidae > Myotis > Myotis lucifugus. Next base: position 34,161,099 of record NW_005871048.1, on the reverse strand, counting down.
CCCTGTAATTTCAACTGTTGCTTTCTTCCATGACGGAAGACTATAATAATGTAAAACCTTATTTGGGCTGATTTTGCAATTGTTGACAAATGGTACAAATTTGCGCTTTCTCTGGATTTTGCACAGTGCTGGTGTATTCATTACTTTATATGGATATATCTCAAATCCTATTATAGAATGACTTATTTCTCATTTCTGTGGTCAGTAAAAACAGAAAAGCAAAGTGTCACATACTTTTGTAGTGTATTGTGAAATTCTGATGATTTGTTTGTAACAAAGTTTTTTTCCCCCCACAACCTCGAAATAACTGCCAGATTTCACTTCAGTGTATCAGATGCATGAATTATACTCATGAGAACAGCTTACATCTCTATTACCTACAAAACTTAATGTCTGTGAGTATTGCAAAATACCAGTGAGATTGGAAGCTACACTATTAAGTGCTAAGTGAGAATTCCTAGTGCTTTGTGCTCTAAGGTGAAGGCCTGGATAGTAGGTATGGGTGTAAAGGTATGAACTGAATGATTACTGTTCAGGGAGCAAAAATATAATTACATAATGAGAACAGGAGACTCTGTCTCCTGGTTGCAATAGATCTCATTCCACTGAAGATGTGAGCTTCATAGTTGATCTTATCATTTCATAATTGGTCATTGAGAGTGCACTGGGAAGACCAGTTACAACGCTACCACTTTCTTATTACGTTACATTAGCCACGGCATTTAACACTCCCCATCTCACTTTCACCTGTAAAATGGAATTTGTAATAGCTGTTCTAACCTACTTCATGGGGCTTGTTCTGATCTGGGAGGAGGGGGGATCCTGAATGCTTTCATATAACGCAAAGCAGATACTTCAGCTGTTAAATGCTTTGTTTAGTAATTGGCAGAATTTTGCCTCTGTAAAATTAGATGTGCTTTCCCCATATATTTGGATTAAACTTCCCAGTACTTGAAATTATAATTTGTATTTTTGGGTGAGGGGTGTGTGTGTATGTGAGTTTTTGTTTCATTTTATGTGTATGTTACTCAACTCAATCACTTGCTTGCAAGAAATTGGAAGTAGGAACCTGATTAGGGCAAATATGTATGGTCTTGATCTTCTGACTGCCTACTAGAGGTAAGATCAAGAGCTTGACTAAGTGGTATAAGATATGCGGCTGCCCTGGCCGGTTTGGCTCAGTGGATATACGTCAGCCCGAGGAACTGAAGGGTCCCGGGTTCAATTCCATTCAAGGACATTAAAAAAAGAAAAAGACATGTGCAGCTGGATTGCTGGGGTCCCATGTATGGCTTTATCTCAGTTTGATTAGGCCACACTCTGAAAAATGTCTTCTCCAGCTTACAGAATCTTGTAGAGTTTTGGTGTCAGGGAATGGCTATTTCAAAAGCCAAACATTGCCCTAGCTGGTTTGACTCAGTGGATAGAGAATTGGCCTGCGGACTGAAGGGTCCTGGGTTCCATTCTGGTCAAGGGCACATGCCTGGGTTGTGGGCTCCATCCCCAGTAGGGGCCGTGCACGAGGCAGCCAATCAATGATTCTTTCTCATCATGGATGTTTCTATCTCTCTCTCCCTCATCCTTCCTCTCTGAAATCAATATAAATATATTTTTTAAAAAAGCTAAACACCCTCAGAAAAGGTTACTTCTGGAATAAAAATGAGATAGCCTTAGATTGGGGGGTGCTGTTTTCTTTCTAGTACCAGTGATCTGTTGGGCCCTAATTCTGAGTCATGGAGATGGATGTATGTGGAGATAGGGCAGGAGCCAGACAGGGAGCTGGCTCAGTAAGAGCCTCCAAAGTCAATTTGGGTCTCTATACTATTGGAGTAACTAATTTAGCAAGAATTGTAAGTTATTTTGTTATTCTGTTATCCACTAACCATCAATAAAATCTTATTAAAAGTAATAAGCTAATCTTTGGAGACGGAGGAGTCCTAGTCCATGCTTCAGAAGGACTAACAAAAGAAGGAACATTGTCCCCTACCCAAGATCAGAGTGAAACTTCCAGCAGAGGACTCAAGCAAAGGACAGCTGAGTCTATCAGTGGAGCCTGTGATGAGGCTGTAGTTAGGAAAGGCATGGGGACAAGAGGCTCCAGTGCAGGAAGCTGGGGCCTTTCCTAAGACAGACATGGATGAGCATTCTTAGAAACTGTTAGTAAGTGTAGTCCTAGATTCCAGGAAATGGGATCATGAGAATTTATGTCAAAGGGATTTGGGAATAAAAAATAGTGCAGCCTCATTTCCTACTCATGGGCTTCTAATGGTTTGTGAGTTTACATCTATCTGTCCTCTTAAAGAGTTTCCTCTTGAACCTCTTAGGTCTTCCAGGGAGGAGGGATGAGGTCTAGCTCTTCTGGTGGTTCCATCTGATAGGAAGGAGGGAAGGGAAGATATTTTGAAAGAGAGGGACTGACAGTAGAGGAGAGAGAACATTTTTAATGTCTTATCTTCTTTCCAGTGAATACTTTGTTCTCTAGCTCTGCTTAGCTATAAATCACTGAGGACTCCAGGAATCTTAGACCCACTTCAGCGCTCTTTCTCTGTGTCATAAGTTGGTTATTGTCAGACACTGTAATTCCACCACTTTTTTTTTGCAGCTGCTCTCTGATCCTCCATCCCTTTTTGCCTCCGTGACCTACCTCATGCTGCCTTCTGCTAGTCAGGGCTGTATACCCATCAAGCACCGTGGGAACCATGTTGAGGACCAGGGATTTTCAAAGGCTTACAAGGAAGAGTAAGTACTGACTAAAGAAATCATATTGCCTACAAAATACAACATACAAACAAACACTTTCAAAATTAAAATGAATAAATCTTGAATTTAATAATACATTCTTGAACAGATTTTTAATAAGACCTCTTTCATAGTTAATTACAAATTCATTTTAATGTGAAGTGTGGCTGTGTTGTAAAATAGTTGTTGTTATGTAGGTTGGGTGTGGCTTCCAAAGTTGAGAGTTCCTGGGCCCATTAGGATCTTAAAATAGAAACTAGTTTTCACTGACTACTCTACACGATCCCCTGCCTCAAATCCTTTCCATGTTATGTTGTCACCCACCCAGATTTCTTCAGCTAGAGTTAATAGCTGGGATATCATCCAGCAGGAAAAAATATATTATTAAAAACCTAGTGAAGAAAAAAAAATTCATTTCCTTCCCAAGGCCAACATCCCTGGTGTTTAGACTACTTATACTATAGAATGCTGACTTGGAGAACTTGCCATCTGGCTTGGAATGAGGCAGGTGTTCTGTTGAAAGGAAGTTACTCAGGCTGGAGAGAGAAGCGAGATGTTGCATAGCTGATTCCTTCTCAACCAGTCCCCAGTGAGCAGGCTCCTTTTTCAACCTGCACCTGCACCTTCCATCCAGACCCGGGGTTGCCTGGGATTTGGAGCAACTGGTTGCCATGTTGGTTGGTCCTTGGGGTTTGGGGTGTAGGACCTTGCCTGATGCCAAGAAGGCATTTTCCTTTTCCTGATCATAGAAAGCCTAATGCTAAATATGTCACTGGAGGAGTTTCCCAATGACAAATAATGAACCTTTATAATAAATTCTTTAGGTTTGCGGTCACTGTTTTTGGTGTATGTAATGTATGAAACAGACAGAGCCTGGAAATCTGTACCTCCTAATCAATGTCTTGTTTTGCCCAGCTCCCAGATTCAAGGAGCAAAATCTCAAGGGCTCCTCTTTCTAGCACCATCATTCTCAAAGTAATTTGGGGAGTTGAGTCTATAGGCTGGAGGATGCAAGGTGTGAAATATGCACCATAAGCCAGGCCTGGCAGGGTGGCAGTTTCCAGCAGTGTAGTGTTAGGGCCAATAAGCTTAATTTGAAGCACAAGGACCATTGGGAATAGAAAAATGCATCCACACTGTGTCAGCACCATCACTCCAAGTCTAGTGTGCTTATGCCAAAGATGGTATCGTGGTCTCTTTGGATGGCCTGGTTCCAGCCATAGCCTGGTTTTATTTCCCGTCTCTGTTAGGGGATCATAGTTTGATGACTATTGACAGAATGCCCAAAGAACATTGGATTGGGACCTTAGGAGACCTGGATCATGGCCATTAATTAGTTGAAGGATTTTAGGAAAATCCCTTAATCCTATGTATACATTTCTCATCTATAAAAATGAACATATCTTACAGAACTGCGTGAGAGTAAAATGCTATAAAATGTGTGAGGAACTTTGGGAGTAAATGTTATGCCTTTTCTGGTGAGGGAGTTGAGGTCAAGTAGAAAAATAAGCTAGGAGCTCAAAGACTGGGGTTCTAGTTTGAGCTTCGCCATTTATTAACTGTTTAACCTCGGGCCTTTAGTCTAGGTGGGGCTCTGTTTCCTCAAGAGTGCATAATAATCCCTATACCTCAGAAGTGTTGCAAAGTTTAAATGAGATGCTGTATGAGGTTATCAACTACACAGTGTTGTACGGATGATAGTTAATTGAAATAGTGATTAATCTGGTGACTGGCTGTTCTCAAGCCAATTAGCTGTCTTATTTGTTTTAATTAAAAATTTGGGTTATTATAGTCTTGAGAAATCTCATATTTATTGGACATTAGATTCTCAAGGTGTGCCTATGGCATTTCCCATGCACACTGGATGGGGGGAGCAACCAGGTGGGGTGTTCCTAGAAGCCCTTTCCACTCTTCAGCTCTCTGAATCGCCCACTGGATAGGATGCACGTTCCAACACTCCCCCTTTCAGCAGTTTGTGCAACTGGAGGTTTGGAGGTGGGTTCTGAGAGGATTGCCCAGCTGACACTCAGAAGGGCTGAATATTTGGAATCAGCTACTTGAATTGAGGAGCTTCTGCCAGAGCAATTGGCCAAAGCCCCCTGGATCTTGCTTGCTGTCTGGCTGGATGCAAAACAGCGAATCAGATTCAAAGTGTCTGGACAAACCTCAGAAGATTGCAGGCATGTTGGCTCTCAGAAGGGAAGGGGCCATGCTTTCGATCGACTTGTGGAACACTTACCTTGATAGTTCTGTGTGTGCCCTGAAAAGGCACTGCTGTTTGAGGAATGAAGTATCAAGCAGGCTCTTCCTTTCTCTCTTTCTTGCCCTTTTTCTTCTGGCTCATCAGAGCCTGCACTAATGATATCAACAGTGAACAGGGCAGAAAGCTCAAGATTGCTGCTGCTGCTGCTACTTTTCCCCTTCACCTGGCTTCGCTGCTTTGGGATTTGAAGAATGCTAAATTGCAGGTCCAGGTAGGGCTGCAAATGGATAACCTTGCTTTTTGATCTGAGAGGCACAGTGCTACAAGATAACTGCCTGTTCCATCTTTCCATCTGTTTAGCCCCCACAGTGTTCCACAAAGAGCAGCTGCAGTCAATTGGGCCAAAAAATTAAAAAATCAAATCATTATTTGTCTGCGTGTTAAAATCCAAGAAGCCGCAGCAGTTTCAGGAATGATACTCTCATGGCAGGGCCTCAGGACAACTACTAATAAATCAGTGGTCACGTTAATTGACTCATGGGCTATGCCCAAATAAGACAGAGTCAGAAATACACAAGCAGAAGGAGACAGACACTCACTCCCAAAGACAGATGAGAATAGAATATGTGACTTCAACAGGAGAGAAATGAAAGCTGGTTCTCTTGTTCCCATATCTTACTGAAGGCTGGAATAAAAAATATCAGAATGATAGAGACTGAATTGGCTTTGGTGTGCTTATACACTGTAACAAAAATGGTGCAGCCAGAATGACTAATATTTGCAGCAAGACAATCAATTGCCTGTCGATTTTGTTTCTGGTATGATTTGCATTCCAGTCAACCAAGTAAATATGTTGAATAATAAATGAAGAAAACAAACAAACAAAAAATAATGGGAAGAAAGGTAGGAACCAGGAGCTGAAAAATTAATAAGTTTATCGCAAATCCACAAAATGACTGGAGGCAGTTATTATAGAATAGATTTTTCTTCTGCTGTACATCATTTTTCAATACATTTTGATGTGATTCTATAGAAGAAGTTTATTTGCTCCTTTTTCTTAAGGGGAGAGTTGGTTCTCCTTCTCCTTCACCTCCCTGATCTCAAGCCCGTTCAGAGGTAATTAAAGTTGGAGGCTATCAGGCCCGGGTAGGTTTGACACGGTGCCTCAGTCGGGAGGTGGAATCAGAGGCTCTGGGGTACCACAGGGGAAAACTGGTGCCCTCCACTCCTACTGGAAGGCTCCACTCCTACTGGAAGGCTGTTCTTAGGGTAGGAAATTTAGATATTGAAAGGTGCCTGTAGATCTTATAACATCTCCGCATTTTTTGATTTGATGATATTTCTCTCACGGCAGGCTGTGAATCAGAATAAGAGTTGGTTCCCATGTGGTTGTTACTCACAAGCCCCTTTGCTCTGCTGACAAGAGCTAGAAGCAGGGAAAGCTGACCAGAACCAGGAGCATGGGCCACTTGTTCTTTCCAGTTCTTCCCACAAAAGAGGAAAACCTGGAAGAGCATTTTCTTCTTATTGGATGCCCTAATGCAGTGACAGAGGCAATAAGTGTCAGATACTGCTGTTGGCAAAGGGGAAGCATAGTACCCAGCACTCCTGTGGTTTCTTCAGGGCACCCATACTTGAGCTAGTATAGTTAGACCTGCATGGTTCCCACCTTAAGCAGGTGGTTCTACAGATGTATGTATTCAGTCTTCCCGTAGCGAGACTAATAGTTTTTTGCTATCCAGCAAAGGGGCACAGTGGTAACTTCCACTGCTTATAATATGACCTTCCTGTCCTCAGAGGGCAGTGCTATGAAGTGGGACAGAGAGACCATAAGAGTAGAAGGAGCTGACTTGGTATAAAACACTCACCATAGTGTATGTAAAAAGGGGACAGTATTGATAGAAGGCTCAGTTCCCAGCTTGTGAAGGACTAAAGAATTCCATTTGGAGCTGAATAACTAGAAAGGTTATTAGTGAGGTTGAGATAACTTATCAAACCACCATCATTACTGACATCATCATCATAGTCAAGTTGTATAAGTTGCCCTCTATGAATGTTCTGTGATAAATACTATCCTAAGTGTTTTGTAAATACTATTTCACTTTAAAAAAAAACACCCACAAAAACCCAAGGCATATCAAGTTTATATCCAAAGTTATTACTGTATACTTACATTTGCAGTTAGAATCTGAACCCATGACACCTGATGGTGAGACCTGGGCTTTTAGTCACCATGATATTCTATCTCTGAAGTCAGGTTATATAACCTTAATGGACAGAGAGAGAACTAAGAATATTCCTTTATAATGTAATGGATCTGGGCCTTTCTCAAATTATTGTATTTTTTAAAAATTCTTTATTGTTGAAAGTATTACATATGCCCCCTTTATTCCCTCATTGACATCTTTTAGCCCACTACCATCCCCTACCCCAGGCCTTCACCACCCTATTGTCTGTGTCCATGGGTTATGCACATATGCATACAAGTTCTTTGGTTGATCTCTTCCCACCCACCCACCTTCCCCCACCTTCCCTCTGAGATTCAACAGTCTATTTCATGTTTCTATGTCTCTGGCAAATCATTGTATTTTAACTTAAGAAATACTGAGTTTCCTGAGTGGAGCCCACATCCCATAAATGAGTTAGGGGCCTAATGGAACTACCTTGAGACTGCTGCCAAAGCAAGTTAGGACCTACCTTTGTGTCTGACTTACTGCCAAGGGCGAAGTGCGAGACTGGGAAATGGGAGAGCTTTGTGTTCCAATTTCTAACCCCTGCCTCAGAACTCTAATAAAAAGGAAAGATTGTTTTTCCACAGAGCCAGTGCAAGCTGGCCATGCTGTGCCTCTCGGCCCAGTGCAGGTGGAGCTGCAGGGCTCCCATCTTTAACTTTTTGTTTCACAGATGTCTGTATCCAGTCTTCCTGTGGCAAGACTAATCGTTTTCCCTGAAGAATCTCAACGCTAGAATGTTTCAAACCCTATTGGACATGGCATCCATACAAGTCTCACTGCTGAGAATATGCTGTGCATGTATGCTTAGAATTGTTACATCTCCCTGGTGCATTGTTTCTTTTTTCATACTGTAATAACCATCCTTATTCCTAACAATTACTTTTCTGCACTAAATGCTATTTAGTTTGATATTAATATAGCTAAACCAGTTTTCTTTTTATCTGTTTTATCTGTATGTCTTTCTTCATCCTTTAATTTCAACATTTCTTGTAGGGCTCCCTAACAGGAGATCAGAATCTCCTAGTAGATATTAAAGTTGATTGCTGCCACCGCAGCCTTTCTCATGATCTTTTCTTTTCTGTGATTCCTAAAGGTGAGTTAAGCACAGTCCCTAGTGATGATCTACCCCCAGTTCCTAGAGGACAGTGACTGTGCCCAATTCAGAGTCATGCCAGTGAACAACACGTAGAACACAGAGGAAATGTTGTTTGACATGAATATGATGTTCAATGGGAAGAAAAACCAAATTCCCAGGTATTTAGATGTCCAAATTTAGGTTAGTTATTGCAAAACATACTTTATATGATACTCAAGGTTTATTTTTAAGTAATAGTTGATCTTTCATGCTGTTCAGAAATTGAGCAAGTACAGAAGCCATTGGGGAAATTAGTGAATTCCCGAAGTTTTAGCAGAGTCTGTAGTTTTGCTGCAATCTTTACTTTTACTACGTTAAACCTCAGGAAACTACTTTGTATATGCTGAGCTCTTCTTCTGTCTGCCAAGAGAAAAGTTTCACAAGCAGAGCAGATGCATATCTACAAATTTATAGCCCAGAGGTTAAAAAGCTCAGGGACTGTTATGTCTAAAGCTCAAGTTTTAAATTTGTGAGATAAGTTATCAGTCAAGTTCTGATTCTATTTTCTTCCTCAATTTCTCCTTGAGTTCTCCAGTCACTTCTTCCTGTTTTGGGTGATGGGAACCTTTGTTCAAAGTATTTCTAGAATCCTATTTTTGTACACTTCTGTATTTGCTCACTATGTCCATTAGCCTTTTGTCATTATTTAAGTTACTGGTTGCTAGATGCACTCCAGTATCTAGTCTTTCCTCCTCTGCTTCTTCTTCTTGTATGAGAATCCCTGAGTGTAGCTCGGCATTTGGCCACATGACTGGAAACTACATTTCTCCCCTCTTTTGTAGCTGGGTGTGGTTACTACAAAAGAGAGGTGTGTACGAGAGCAAAGGTAATGCAAGTGTCTTCTGGCTCATGATCTCAGAGAGGGTCCTAGACACAAAGGGTACCCAAAGGTCTTGTAAGAGACCACAGGAAAAAAGAGTAAAGAGTGGTTCCTGGGCCATCTGGGACGGAAGAGGGTTTCAGTGAGTCTTCTGTTTTATATTTATATACTTTTTATTTTTACATAGTTTTACATGGCATTTATTTTTATATAATACTGTATGAAAGAAGTTCTATATATTTCATTTTCCATAAGTAGATTATTACAGTATGATATGATAAGGTCTCTAATACAAGTATGAACCAATGCTGGAGGAGCAGAGAGGAGAGGAGCATGGCCCAGGCATGGCCCAGACTGGTGAGACTAAGGAAGGCTTTCTGGTCGGGGGGGATATGAGTTCAGCCTTGAATACTGAATAAGAGTATCCAGAGATTTATCCAAGCAATCAGTGGAGGGAACAGTACTCAAAAGACAGAACATTATGAGTAAAGCCATGGCAGCATGAGAGAACATGGAGCATTCTGGGAACTGCAAATAATTTATTATGATAGGAACATAGGGTAGGGGTTGGGGAGTGGCAAGAGATGGTGTAGGATAGGGGGAGGGGGCTTTATATGCCATGCTAGGGTGTATATGAAATTTATGAAGCTAGAAGGATTTTAAGCAAGGAAGTGACATGATTTGGTTTGCATTTAGAATGACCACTCTGGAAGCAGTATGGAGAATGTATTGAAGGGGCCCAAAGACTCTTTCTTTATGAAAAAGAAGGCTTGGTTGATTAGATTCACAAAACAGAGAGCAAGATGACTATACTAATGCATCAGTCTGAAGCATTTTCCTCCAGACAAATGAGGGGGCTTGATTTCTTTCTGCTATATAGTCAGAATCTACAAGTTTTCCCACCATTTTGAGACTGCTTCCCCGAAAGCTAATCCTTTTTTGTTCTGTATTCTTAATAAACTGGTACAAAATTTCTCAATGTCTTCATCCTTTTAAGATTTAATGGACTTCAATGTGACCTTACATACCTCTCTCAAGGGTATTTAGAGGGGAACTGGGAAGGTCTTTACTGCCTATCTTAATCGACTATTCAACATGATTGGTGCTAGTGTATGAGCACGTACCCCAAGGTGATAGTCAAACATTTAATACCAAGATTCCTCCAAAAAAGCTCAATCAAGTGTCTTATTTTGATTTGGAAATAAATGTGGAGGTCACAATTCTGAATGTAGTGTGAAAATTTCCTGAATATGTTTCCTTTAATAAGAAAGAGTGGGGGTAGACACTTTTTAGAACATCACTGTGTTTTATGAGCAGTGATATTGCTCTTATTGGGTCTCAGAATTTTATAAAGCAGCAAAGAATTCTGTTAAGCAGATATAATGGAGGCTTGTTGCCAAATTGCTATCTGTGGTTACTATGAAAATCAATGAACAGGGATGTAGGATATGCAGCATAAGCAATGGAAATGTGTTCAAGTTTGGTCACTAGTTACGCAGGTCTGTTGTGAGTATATTCAGGGTAAACTCTGCCTTTGATCCATTCAGAGTAGAAATACAAGGTGAGTCAACAACATTTTTAGTGCATCTTAGCTGGCATTAAGTGAGGAGACACCCCTGGACTTTTTTTTTTCAGAAAAGAAAGTTCCTAAACTCAGAATTCTGACCATGGCTTTGGTTTCTTACTGAACATCTGCACTTAGGAGGAAGTTAGATTAAGTGATCACCCCTCTGCTCTTCACAAATCTCATGGCAGGTTGTCTTTATAGATGTGTACAACCTAAAAATACTTCTCCACTCCGAAATTCTCTGTTCAGCAGAAGAGTAGGGACCATGTGATATTTAGGTAAGGCAAACAAAATGATGACATCTAACAGGGGCATGAAAGCTAGGCATGAAGTCAGAAGTTGACATTAGAAAGGGGAAAATGATCATATATTTTTGGAAAAGGTCATAGTATTTATCTGGTAATACAAAGGAGCCTAGTTGTTGTCCAGCAGACAGACAGAGAGACTATAACATTGAAGACTGCAGAAGGTGACAATATTTGTTCAAGGGAGTAAAACATTAAGGGTCCTTTTCTTAGTTGAGGTTTTAATTGAATATGTACTATGCCGTTCTGTTGATTATGGCAGCTACTTTCCTCTTCTGAGGCTTCCAAACCTTCAGACCTTCCTGGAAGACCTCAATGCCAGTCCCTGGGGAAAATGCCAAAACCCGAAATGCCCTGCTTAACCCTGGGGTGACCATCTTTAACTGCTGGGAACCAGTAGACATGTTCCCCAGATGTCTAAGGTACAGCTCTCTCAGTGAACTATTCCTATCAGTAGCTTTTCTGGTAAATGGTGTAGGGTTGTGGCAGCAGGGAGAGCAGGGAAAGAAAGCAACTTTTCTTCAATATTGTGTTTTTTCAAATACTTCTCTGTGACCATCTTGAGTGAGAAGGTTGCTTTTTTCATTTGGTTCATGATAGCATTAGCTGTGTCCCCATTCTGGTCACAGAGGAAAGGACATTTTCAACCTAGACTCTTCCTTTGAGCTAATGGCTAACCTCCCTCCTCCCAGCCATAAGTTTGGGTAAAATGAAGTCAGCAAAAGCTGCTGATTAAGGGACACTTGGTAGCCACCCTGGTACCATGACTTCCCTTCCCCCTATCATGAAATGATGATTATGAGGGCTTCATCATAGTATTTTGCAGTGATGGAGAGAGGATAGAGACAGGCATATTCACAATAGGCACCATATATATATATATATATATATATATATATATATA
>NW_005871048.1:34018883-34149092 GCF_000147115.1 Myotis lucifugus | reverse complement strand
TTGAAGAATGAAAATGTATAAATATGCCAGTGGTTGGACTGGTTGATGGTTGTATGCTGGGAAGTGGGTGAATTCTAACAAGTTTGATATTTGGAAGAGAGATTGGGGTTGGGGACATTATTTCCATAGGCCAGGCCAAGCAGGCCCCTGGCCAGGCCCTGTGCCTCAGGGGCCCTGAATTTTGGATTGACTTTGTCCAGCTTTTCTAGGTGCCCCTCTAGAGACAGCTGGAAATGTCAGTGCACCAAGGATGGGTCATCCCAAGAAGACTACTTGATTGCCCAGCAGGGTCTTTCTTTTTTCAGGACTGTGTGCATTTGGGCCACCATAATGGTGCTGGCAGGCTGATTTGGGGTGACTCAGATTGTTTATAGAGACAGGGATTGGCACAAAAACATTTGCCCAGATCCCAAATGCCCTAGGGGTGGCCCTGGCTGCAGACACAAATTTGGAAATAGTTTGTTATTAAAAGTCATGAAACTAGATGAGATCATGTGGGAGTGAGCAAAGATAGAAAAGGAGCTCACACCGAAAGTCCTTGGGGGTTATGGGGTTGACATATCAAAATTCCTACCTCTCTGTGTTGTGTACTTTTGATAGAGATTTGCTCCAGCAGTGGTGGGAGCTCCCCCCTTATTGGACAAGGGTTTTTCTACATGGACGGGCTGCAGTGCAAGCAAGGTCTTCATAGCAAATGCACGCAGGTACAGAATGCCACCTTCATGTGACTGCCTTAATCAGATGGCTTCAAATTTTAATTATTTTTCCTCCTCATTTAGTGTGGGTGAACAGAACTGATGTAAAATGACTTATAGAAATAATTGTTTAGATAAATTGCACTAAGATATTACTACTAGGAAAAAGGAGAAACATTTTCCAGGGGGAAGTATAGACTGATGAATGTGTTTGTGTTAGGGAGGTCGGTGGGTAGGGTGAGGCTGCTTTTTTCAGCTTTTCCATTTACTTCTACTTATTTTGGTCCATTCTGCTTGTATGGTTTCCTGGAGCCTGGATTTACTATCTGCATCAGCCAGAACAATTGAATAACTAACACTTGACTTTTGGCTTTGTAGATATAGAACTGGCATTTTTATCTGAAAAAAATTTTTTTTAACATTAAGCAGTTCCCCACTCTTCCTTCAATTGTCTGGAAATTTTAGTTTTGGATCAGAATTATCAACACTTGCCTGAATTCTTTCCTTGACCACTTACATTAAGTAAAAACCTTCCCATCTTCCTATTTCCTAGCAGGGGCTTGCACCAAGGGTCCTCAATGAAGATTTACTGATGTTCCTGAAGGCTATGGTCTAGATTAAACACAGAATAGGAGTTGGAGAATGATAATTTTCTTAAATTTATATCCATAAAAGCCCAAAACATTAAAAGAATCATCCTCCCCCGTGAAGGCAGAGCCCCTTGAATTAAATAGGTCAAAAGATATCTTCTTTGTAGCCAGTGGTTTTGTATGAGATGAAGCTAATTAGAACACTTTTGGCTTTAAACTCAGTGAATTTGGTGCTCTGGAATAATGTTTATGGAGGTTTCCATGTCAAATAATTCATTTGCTTCTCTTGAACTTACCCTTGGATCCCCCTGCCTGTCATCCTCTAAGCTTTCCAAGATGACATCTTAGCATTAGGGGGGCAGGGAGATTTACTGCATGTGAATGAATCCTTGCAGAGCTGTCTGGGAAACATTAATCAGTCCAGGACTTCCCTCACTGTCCACTGACTGGGTCACACACACAAAGGATCTAATGGGCCACTCTGAAAGGGAAGATAGGCAGTAGAAGAGTATAATATAAGGCTCTTTTCTGAGATAGGAGAGTAGAGGCTACTGCTTACAGTATTTTGGGTACGATCTCAGGCTAAGGGGAGGATTTGCTGCTCATCTGTTGCAAAGTCCAAAGGATCATGCCCGTGGGTAAAGCGGCTTGAAAATAAGAGGGTACAGAAGGATGGACATGGAAGAAGAAAAGGTTTTGGGAGGATGGGATGAGGCAGACTGGGTTGCAATCCTTATCAGATTCTCAGTATATTTACACCATAGACTTGTTGGTTTTTAGAAATGCAAGTTGAACCCACTGCTCTAAGTGGCTGGAGGTTGAGCTAGTAGTCACTGACCTCTTATGAGCTGTGAGCTCTCCAGGTCTGATCCTGGTGTGAGAGGGTGATCAGGTGATCAGGTGATCAGGTGTCCATCACCGAGGCAGTATATCGTATGATCTTATATAATTAAAACTATATTCCCCACTCATCTGTGTTAGTGCTTTGTTGGTGTGTGTGTGTGTGTGTGTGTGCGTGCGCGCACACGCCTGCAGGAGTTCCAAGCAGCATGAAGATACCCATTGTCTTTGGGCCCTGAAAGGAGACTGTGTGTGTATTGGGAATGGGGGATGGAGAAGAGGAGACTACACCAGAAGGATAGAGTTTTCCTAATTTACTGATTTGTCTAGGCTGGCCCAGATCACTGTGGGGTCATTGCTTCCTGGATGAGAAAGTAAAGTCCTGAGGCAAATAAGCCTGTGCTGTGAAAGCCATTTCCCCCCAAGTGGGTCTTTATTCATTTTTGGATTTTACTCTTGTTGTAATTCTCCAACTAAATTCTTCTGAGTTGAGATATAAGGAAAGGAGAGGTAGGAAACATCCAAGAATGAGCCTGGGGAACAGTAGTTTTGCAACACATTGAAAAGGGGACTTCTGGGGATGTTGCTCTGTTGCAATAAATCCAGCCCTGTTTGCCCCAGTTTCTTTGAAGACCTTTAGCTTCTCCTCCCTTAGCCCTTTTAATTGGGGGAATGTTGTTCAGTTGTCCTTAATTCCTGATCAGTCCTGGAAATCCCGGTGGACATTTCACATGGAAATGTGTAATTTCTGATGGGGATTGGGAACACTGACACCTTTTCTCAGCCAACTAATCACATCAAACCTGGCTCTGAAAAGCCTGAAACACAATAATGTAAAAATGATTCCATTTCTTTAGGGGATCTATAGTTCAGGAAAGGACACTTGTTCCTAGGTGATGTGTTGGAGGGCAAGTTTATGGGCTGTGGATTATGATAGGCCTGGTCTGAATCCTGGCCTCACCACTATGTCTGACATTATGTCTGGCCCCTCTCAGCCTTAGCTTTCTCATCTGTAAAATGAAGGTCACAGTACATTCTTAGCTGTGTCATTGTGAGGATGAAATGAGATCATGAGAGTGGGAGAGAGAGACTGGTGAGTGACGGATTATGAACATGGACTCTGTCCTGACCCTATTACTTGCAAGCAGGAGGACCTTGGCCAAATCACCTAATCCTTTTCTGCCCCCCTTTCTCTCTGTACGATGACCACAATACTACCTACCCCACAGGTGGTTGTCGGAATAAATGAGATCATAGATGCAGAGTATTTAGAAACCAGACTTATAAGGAGTTTGCTGTTATTAAAATGGTTTTCACACCGGAGTGTTCAGTACAGGATAGCTATTGGAATTATTACTAAATGCAGATCAGTTTGGCATCTCTTTTGCTCATTTGGATTGCAGTGGCCATTTCCAGAAGGCCTTTTGCTCAGAATTTCCACCAGATCAGTCATGGGCTTTTTCCGGCCTTTGCTCTAGATCACTGTATCTTGTGTTTGCATGACCTCATCTCTGCTGCAGGTGATTGGCAGGGGCCTCTGCCTTCCTTTCCAGGATCATAGAGCAATTGTCCTTTCAATGTCCCACCTTGAAGCTTGTAAGCAATAAAGGAGCCATTCACTTATGAGCCATATGTTGAGATGGATTTCTCCCCATCCTGTCCTTCCCTCCCTCTCTCCCTGTTTGTTTTCTTGTCATCTTTACAAGCCTCTGCCTAATAAAGGGACCTGAAAGGCAGCCCCACCAGTATTTCCAGAGCTCTATTTTACATGTAAAAGACAAAGATTACTTCCTACAGCAATAAAATCTTCCACTCATTGATTGTGACTGATATGTGGTCCTTAAGTGCCAACTGTATATTTTGGTACTTTAATTTGTCACTTCTTCAAACACTCTGTTCCCTGGGCTGTATTACCTTTTGTTTATTACGATTGTGTAGGAGATTAGTGACAGGCGATGGAGCCTTTCTTCCTGGAGTCAACACCACCCAGAAGTGTAAAGGACCATTTTATCAAGGCAGGGGCAGGGCTACAACTTTGTCCCAGACAGACTCTAAAATTCCCGACTTGCAGAGAGAAAACCTGGGGTGCCAGGGAGTTAATGCAGAAGATAATACTGGGCAAATGCACTTTGGACCTTGTGTGTGGGGGGTCTTCTCTTTCTTAAATTTGTTTTGGAAAACAGTGGGTGGAAAGTTGAGACATGAAAAAGTTCATGTGTGGAAGATGAGAACACTACATTTGTGAAGCATAGGCAAGTTACTTAATACCTTTGAATGTTAATTTCCATTTTATAAAATAAGGATAATAATATCTGCCCAGCTTATTTTGGAGAATTAAAGTTATATATGCATCACTTCATAAATAATTACAGATATATAAGCTATTTATACCTTGTACTTTAAAGTTTTATAACTTTAAACTGTAAAGTCCCTTTAAATGTAAGGAATTATATTTTTCAAAGTGCTTTCTCATACTTAACATGTTTTGCTTTCTCTCATTTATTTATTTGACAAATAACGATTGAATATCAGCCATGTACCAGGGACTGTGTAAAGCACAATGGACACCAGTGTGGCCTTCCAAGAGCTACTGGCTGTGTGTGTGTGTGTGATACAGATGCATAAAGAAGCACTTATGTACTGGGAACGTACAGAGTATTGGGCTTCTCTTATTTCTCTCATTTTATAGATGAGAAAACTTGAGGAACTCCAGGATGGAGCTGAATTTGAGCATATTACCTGGCTATTAGTATGCTTTTCTATACTCCCTCATGTTTCATCTTGAGTTTGGGGCATAGTAAAGACCCAGGACAGTGGCTGGTGACCATAGGTCTCGATTGGTTGGCAGGAGGGTAGGGAAAACAGAGTCCTCCCATAAATATATCCAGGAGAGTTTTCCAGTGTGTCCCACATAGAAAACAGCCAGAAGTACTGAGCAATGTGAGATCCAGAGGGCATTGCCAGCATTACCAGTCTATGAAAACATTGTGAAGTCCCTCCTTGTCTCTAGGTATGGCAACTCTCTACCAAGGTTGATCCAAAAAGTGATAGATCCTCCCTTCCCCCAACTGGTGGGCGGAGTATGACGTAACGTGCAGCCCAGAAATACCTGAGTGACTAACCAGGTACCTTATATGAACTATACAGTGGACCACCAATCCACACCTGCCAAATACCCTAAGCCCTTGTCCTATATGGACAATGCAGTAAGCCACCAATCAGTGTGCGCCGAGTACACTAAGCCCCCCACCCCTTCCCATTCCGCCCCTCAAAAGGCGTGCCCACCCCTGCACGTGTTGCTGTTCTCCCCTTGCGAGACAGCCCGGCAGGTGCTTCTCCTCTAATAAAGCCTGTAGTCCTGGTTTTTCGGCCTCTGTCTGATCTTTCAAAAAGCCAGGGAGAAATGCCGCTCTAGGAGTCAATAGGAAGCAGATCCTCTGGGGAAGCAGAGCTGGATTCTAAATTGTGGCCACATTGGTTTCCAGGAAAGTTGAAATTCCCACCATACAATTATTTTTGTGTAATTGTGTGTGTGTGTGTGTGTGTGTGTGTGTGTGTTATAGTTTTTTCACCTATAAAATTGGCTCAGTAATTATCTGTACACAATGCTCATCTTATCCTGAAAACTAATTTTAAAACTAAGCTATTAATTGATGTCCATAATTGCACCCTAATAGAATTCTTTTTAAAAATATATATATATTTTTATTGATTTCAAAGAGGAGGGGAGAGGGAGAGAGAGAGCTAGAAACATCAATGATGAGAGAGAATCATTGATTGGCTGCCTCCCGCATGTCCCTTACTGGGGATTGAGCCCAAAACTCGGACATGTGCCCTTGACTGGAATCGAACCGGGACCACAGGCCAACACTCTATCCACTGAGCCAAACTAGCTAGGGCCCTAATAGAATTCTTTACTTAAAACATTTAACTGTCACCATAGAAAATATTAGAAATGTTGAGACCAATCTAAATTGCTTCCTCCCATTTATTATTTAACAATGTCACAATAACTGTGAACATAAAGGGAAAACAAAACAAAAGCATGTGATCAACTCATAGACTTGCTAAAGAGCACATCTTTACTCATCCCAGATGAAATCATAATCACTTAACAATTAGTCTTAAAGAGAGGTGAAACCTTGTGTTTAGCACGTAAATTAAGAATGGAATGTTAGGATCAGTCTTCAGCTTCTTAAATGACACTTAACATTTGTGAATAGTAAAATGCCAAGTGAGATTAAATGGCAGATCTTTTGTGGATTATATTCTCCAATAAGGATTTCCATCCTTGCATGCTTCTGACATTGACACTTGAGCTTCTTAGCCTCACTGAGTCTTAGAGAGAATTCCCTTTGCAGGGAAGCTTGCTGGGACATGGGTGGCAACTCCCCTAATCAGCATCACTTCAGGCTTGAGGCTATTGCTGTTCTGCCCTGAGCACCTGTGCTAGTTACTCTGTTGACCTGGGCTTCATTTCTGTATCACAAGGGGCTGGAAACTTGCACACTACATTTCTCCAACTTCTTTGCCAGTGGCTTTTAGCTAGTTCTACCAATGGAAGGCACAGAGGGAGATCAGAAGGCAGAAAGAAGGGGAGAGATTTCCCCCCTGTTTCCAGCATAGTGTCTGCCTTTGGCATTGGCAATAGCAGGAGACTCTGAGCTCCTGGCTTTCTACTCAGGTAATTTGGGCAGCAGCAACAGTGGCAGCTGCTCTGGCAGCCTCGGCGGGAGTGTGCCCATGGACTCTGGCTCCAGAAGTGGCAGCCACAGTAGTAGCCAGTGTGGGCCCCTGGGCTTCCACAGCATTGAAGTGGTAGGCTACTGACACCTGAAATATGACAGCAGCCACAATGTTCTTGCTCTGTTAGCAAGCAAGGACCCTAGGTGGCATTACCCTTTTCCTTTTGTCTTCTGCCCTTTTTCCTTTTGTCTTCTGTGGGCTATAGAGCATTTTTATAGTTACTAATCTCTGGATAATATTACCTTTCCTATTTATGCCCTTCTATTCCTTTAAACATTTTGGTAATCAGTTCCCATATTAAATTTTCTCTGTTTGAAATTTAGAGTGGTTCCTATTTTCCTGACTAAACACTGAACTCATACAGCCTCTCAGAACTACAATAACTAGGTTCTTGCTTTTTCCTTTCCTGTTCTCGCTTGTATGGGCATCCCACCCAAATCTTTTCAAGTGATTTGCTTGTGTATTCTTTAATCCTGCCCTCCCTACCTTACTGTTTAGTCATGACTTTTTTTTCTGCTTATCTTTCCCTGCTTGGAGACTTCTTGGTTCTGTTGCAGAGTTAAGGTTTTTGCTAATAGTTCTTCCATATTGCTTTATCTTTTCTTTCCCTCCCTCCCTCCCTCCCTCCCTCCCTCCCTCCCTCCCTCCCTCCCTTCCTTCCTTCCTTCCTTCCTTCCTTCCTTCCTTCCTTCCTTCCTTCCTTCCTTCCTTCCTCTCTTTATAACTTTCTGATAATATTTGAGTCATTGTTGTGTCTCATATGCTTGCATGCCCTACTTGGAATAAAAACTTTCCAGGAATTTTGCCTCATTTCATGTGTCAGCTTGGATTTGAGGATCAAGTGTACCTTACTCTGCCCTTTCTAATCACTGACAGGGTGGGTTGAGAATAGCAGATAAGTTCTAAAGTGAGATAAAGAAACAATTTTAGGGGGGAAATCAACAGAAAATTACATAACAAAGTTTATTACATTTCCATTATAAAAGCTATATATAATGGCATAGCGACTGGTGGTTCCAGTTGTTCTGGTCGCTTGGCTTTTATATATATAGATAATTTTAAACAAAGGTATATCTGACCATTCAGGTTTTGTCAATGGTTCTTTTTTAAAAAAATATTTTCTTTTTATTAAACATTACTTTTTATATGGTATCCTCCATTATTTTTATTATTGGCTATAAAAAAGTTTCTATGTTTTGTCTGTAGTGTGGCTTCCGAGATGTGAATTGCTGGTAAAACATAAAACATTATGATCCAAGAAATGAAACTTGGAAAACATAGTGTGATTCCTTCCTTTAAGTTTGTCCAACATAAGGCTATGCTTAAACATGCTTATTAGTGTTGTTGAAGCCAGACTGCCTGTGTTCACAGTCTGGGTCCACTCCTCTCTGTGACTTTGAGTAAGTTACTAACCTCTGTGTTCCTCAGTTTCCTTATCTGTAAAACCCTTGTAAAGTTATTATGAGATTTAAATGAACTAATTTCTATAAAGTGCTTAGAGTGACATCTGGCACATAGTAAACACTATGTAGATATTACCCACTGCTATTATTGTTAGTATCAAACAGGAACAATAAACAGGGTTATCTTCCTTTCTCAGAGTGCCTGGTTCTGGTAGATAAAACCCAAAAGGGCACACTAGTGCTGTGGAAAGTACAGAGGCACCTTTTAAATAACAAGGGATGGAGATATTTTAGATGACCAATGGTGACAGGGTCGTAATATTTTGCATTTGTGGAGGGTTTTACAGTTTATAAAGTCTTTTGATGTTACTATTCCAACCCCTCACGTTTTCCCTATGAGGTGTAGGTCATATATGGTCTATTTGACAGAAAACAGGCTTAGAGCCATGAGAGACGACTGAACAAGGGTCCATAATTAGTAATCCAATCTTCTTTCTTTTATTATAACAAGTGATAATGATATATAGAGAACCAGAGTCTGGGTAAGGTGAATATAAATGAATTTACACAAATTCTGGAATAATAGAATATGAAAGAGTAGTACTTTTAGGATAAATAATAAGAAGTTTTATTTGCTTACTTAGGAAAGTAGAAGATGCTGAATTTATAAATCAGTTCCCCAAAGGATATATTCCTGTGGAAATTCCATAAGTAATATTATTTCACATCAAAACCCTTCAAGGGCAAATTTAATTCTCTCTAAATCCTTTGTGTGACAGCCATAACATGAGGTCAGATCTACTATAATTTCTTATAGCAAAAGTTGGTGCTCCCAACCTTAAACAGGTTTGCAGGATTGTACATACCTGATGTATTTTATGTCAAATTAGACACAGACCAAAGAGCTCTCATCAACTGCTAAAACTTTGAAAGGAAGCTTTTTGGGAGAATCAGCCAGAAGGAAAAGCATAATAGCAATTTAACTCATTAATTTGTTCCATCAAGGAATTCATGGAGCACTTTCAGGGGGATGAGGACAGAGTATCTTGTGGGAGAAGTAAAGGTGCTTAGTGATGAAATTTTCTGGGCAGTGAACTAGTGCATCTTTCCAGATTATGACTAGCAGAGCCTGTGGTAGGCAGCACTGCAGCAGTCCTATGCCTGACTTTGTCTTTATGGAAGAACTTGGAAAATTGGGTTTAGGGTGGGTAGACACAAGTTTTCATTTGGTTTCATTTTACTGAAACCAACTTAATTCTGATGTGACCTTTCCAGGGCTGAAATGCTGCTCCCCTGCCTGGCCTCAGAGTGGCACAGTGTCCATCTGTGTTACATTAGAAGGAAAGACCAACATTTTTTGGCTTCATGTTCATGGTGACTTAATTTTCAACAGAAAGGGAAGATTTAAACAAAAGGTTTCTTGTAAGGAGAGCTCTTTTCTTCTTTATTGTTACATGCTATAAAAATATGAGCTTTTCCTCAAGTTGGTGTTATAGTATAGCACCCTTAATAAAATAAAGCAAAATAGAAAACCTAAATAGCCCTATATCTATTCAAGAAATTGAATTTTTAATGAAAAACCTTCCCAGAAAGAAAAAGGACATGACTTGATGAATTAACATTTTGCTTTTAGAAACTGGCTTGTATATTTTGGTAGTTAAATTCTGCTAAACTTTAGAGTAAAATGAAGGTCCGTGGATCTGTGGACACTTAACTGAATGGGAGCCACTGACCTTCATAAGTTAGCTTTCAAGATGGTTAAAATAGTCAAGTAAAGTGTTCATCTATTTTACTTTTTTTTTTTTTTTTTTTTTTACTGAGTTGAAGTAGTCACTTTAGTATGTGAAGATGAAGATCAAATGTCCTCAGGAAAAAAATGTGCAATACAAAGAAAAAGTGACAACTGCAAAATTGACATCTTGAACTGTGATTGAGCCTGTGAATTCTGACTCTCAATGCACTTGAGGTTCAGAAAGAGTTGGGTGCACGTCGATGGACTGACTTCAGAAGAGCCATTTTCTACACTCTCTATCCAACTTCAGCCTTTACACTTCATTCCAAAGATGTTCAAATTTATATTCTGTTTTTTAAATATACATATCTTTCAGAGCAGAAGGGAGAGGGAGAGAGAGAGAGAAATATCAATGATGAAAGAGAATCATTGATTGGCTGCCTCCTGCACTCCCCCTACTGGGGATTGAACCTAGCAACCCAAGCATATGCCCTCCTGGTTCATAAGTTGATGCTCAACCACTGAGCCACCCCAGCTGGACTATAGTCTGTTTTTTAGTCATTCTCTCAAGATTCTTCTTCTTGTTGCATATTATTTTATCTAGCTGTCAGAGCAGACCTTAAAATCAAGATGTCTAAAGCTAAAATTTTTATGTCCTCCTACAATTTTTTTCTCTTCTTGTAATAGCATCTTCATTCTTCTAATAGGCCAATTTGGAAATACAGGCATTGCCCTAGCCATCTCCTTCTTAGCCAACTTCCAGCCAGGTGTTAGAATATGCTAGCATTTGCAGATCCTTAACATTTGCTGGAGATAGATTCTTAAGACTTCCAGAACCTGTATGTCTTCAAATAGTAATGCAAATATTTTTTTTTCCATAAAATGCAGAAAAATTTAACTTTATGCTATTAAAGACAACTAATGAAAATAAAAAGCTGCACTGAGGGTAAAAGATTGAGCAATTGGATGGTCTCATTCACTGGCTAAACAATTCCTTCCAACATAAATCTCCTGAGTTAAGTTGCCAATTTAGCAAAATGGTACATTACAGGGAACCCTTACAGATTCAACTTTCTGGGCTTGGCTAAGTACTATGGCCCTGAAGGTTCGTGAAGTTGATTAATTTTGCTAGTACAACAGGACAAAAGCATTTCATAAAATGACTCCAGCCAGTGTTCCAACCAGTACAAGAATTGTTCAACAGGAGAGGGATTAAACTTCAGTGAAAGTGGAAAAGTGTGGTGTGAGGATATGCATAGGAAACATACGACTCTTAATGGAAATAGAATGTGGAAAAAAGCCAAGAACACATGCAAACATTTCTATGAAGGGCCTAATAGAATTGCTTCAGTTATTTCATTTATATCATAGTATCTTTAAGTGAGAAACTATATGAAAGAGATGTATTGGTCGATATGTGATACTTGAATATCTAGGGTTGTATTTTCTGTGAATGGTAAGGGTCTACAGAACTATATGTCATGAATCTTTAGACTTATTTACAAATATTAAGATCTATGATATTTGAAAATAAATATATATATAATGTACATGCAAGGTGGGACAAAAATAGGTTTACAGTTGTGAATACATGAAACACAGAGTTTATTCTTGCGTTACAGAGTTTATTCTTGCGTTATTATTAACTAGAGGCCCGGTGCACAAAATTCGTGCGCTGCGGGGAAATCCCTCAGCCTGGGCTGCACCCTCTCACAGTCCAGGAGCCCTTGGGGAATGTCCGACTGACAGCTTAGGCCTGACCCGTCCCCCCACCCCCCCAGGGAGTGTTCCTAAGCTGTCAGTCAGACATCCTTAGCGCTGCCGCAGAGGCAGGAGAGGCTCCTGCCACCGCCGCTGAACTCACCAGCCGTGAGCCTGGCTCAGAGCCTCTGGCTGAATGACACTCCCCCTGTGGGAGCACACTGACCACCAGGGAATAGCTCCTGCATTGAGCGTCTGCCCCCTGGTGGTCAGTGTGCATCATAGCGACTGGTCGTTCTGCTGTTCAGTCGATTTGCTTATTAGGCTTTTATTATATAGGATTATTGTATCATTTTCCATAAGAACAACTATAAACCTACCTTTGCCCCACCCTATATATGTGTATATGTACACAAGCACATAAATGTATACATATACATACATAGATGCGTGTGAATTTTCTTGATATTTTTGGTACTCTAGCTGTATTGTTGATGAAAATTCTCAGTCCAGCAACCTAGCACTTCTGATATGTATCAATCCTGACACAAAACAACTAAATTAATCCCTAGCCCTCATCTAGGCTCCCAAAAATTGTAGCTGTTTATTTTCCTTGTTAGCAATTGAATTTAGCCCACCAGTACATTTCATAACGATCAGCAGATGGTAATTGCTTTCTGGCTGAGTTTGGTTGGGTTTGAACCAATGACCTATGTGGTGAAAGTTTTTTTTTTCCCCCACTCTCTTGATCCATCTATCTGCCTGGTTAAAATCTCAAAGTTGAAAAAATGTCTTCAGAATACTTCTGTGGTTGTCTTGATCATCAAATTGTGTGTCCAAATATAAAATTAATTTATAGAGCAACTTTGCTAAGTGTCTTTTTACTCCTGGTATTGTATAACATTTTTAAACAGCAAGTTTTAGGGTAGATGTTAAGAAGTTAGCAAGTATGACTTTATAAATGTTATGTAAAGTGCCTTTTACTTGGTAGGAGGGATAGGTTTTTTTAGTCTACACATTTTATCCAAGTGCTGTTCTCCATAAACAATTAAAAGTTTATTGTGCAGGAAAGTAAGCTTCCCAAATGAAGCATGGGTAGCTCTGAACAATGAAATTCACTGAGAATTTCAGACCACTGTGAAATCTCAATGTCCTTTTAAAAGTGGAAATAAGAGAAAACTAGTGTGATGGTGGTCTTTAAGTATTTTCCCTTTGGTCTAAGCATTTCCCTTGGGATAAAAGAAAAAATAAACACAAGAAGACTTATTTTCTATGGCTTGTCAATATGGATATCAGAAGCTTGATTGATTTTTCTGGGGATCAATGAGGTCATGTGTAAAAGGCTGATGGATTTCTAAACCTTGTTGCTTTAAACATTATGTAAACCAGGCCATATCTTTCCCAGAAGCTGTAAGCTGGTTACTATTCAAGGCCTCTGTAATGAATTTATGACTCAACACTCTTTCTGGTGGAAAATTGTGCTTTTCTGTTCTTCAGTGAGAAAGCACTCAGAAATGACTTGGGTAGGTACACTGAACAGTAAAGTCTCCCCAATCTTGACTGTTCTTTACCTATTGCTACCATTGTAGCATTAGTTTCAGCAGTGTTTTCTTTATTAAAGCTTTTCATCCAATTAGAGTCTTCTTTCTCCACTTCTACTCTCCAAGACTCATTCCCCTCCAGTGCCCTGATATCCAATCCATCAGCAATTCTATAGACTCTATCTCCAGTAGAGATTCTGAGTGGCTTACTTATCTCTATTTCCACTATCATCACCCTTGCTCAGGCCACCATTTTTCACCCCAGATCACTACTGTAGCTTCCCACCTGGATTCTCTGCTTCCACGGCAATCTATTCTTCACATAACACTCATCATATTTTTTTAAAATGTACATCAAATTATGGTTCTCTTTTGCTTCTCATCCCACTTGGCTTAAAATTCAAATTCCTTAACCCTGCATGGTTTTTATTCTATCTCACCTTTTGTCCCTTTCCTTTTGGATCACTGTGCTCCAGCCACTCTGGTGTTTTTTGTTTTATTTTGTTTTGTTTTGACTCCTCAAGAACACCAGACTTAAATCTAGACCTGTAGACTTGATATTCTCTCTGCTAGGGAATGTACTTAGCTTCTACCACCTCCTCTCCACATATTGCATAGCTATCCCCTTCTAGCCATTCAGATCTTATGTCAAATGTTATGTCCCCAAAAGTCTTCCTCTGACCATGAAATCTAAAGTAACCATCAAGTTACTCTCAGACAAATCATTCTATTTTAATTCTTTGCATAGCAATTACCACCACATGATTTTAATTTGGTCTGTCTTTCTCTCTGTCTGCTATCATGAGTCTATTTATTGTTTTTCTTCCTCCACTGAAATGCATTGTAAGCTCCAAGAGAGCATGAATCTGTCTTTAAGCTTCAGTGCCAAGGACTATGAGCTTGGCACATAGTAAGCATTCAATAAATGTTTATTGAATATAAATGAATAAACTTGTAGTATCTAGGCTAGTCATTAGTCATCAAAGCTGGAAAAACTAAATTCACTCGTTTTTCTTGCCAGAACCAAAAATGCTGCTGCTGTGTGTGTGTGTGTGTGTGTGTGTGTGTGTGTTTTAAAAATCTCCATTATAATCTATAATAATAATCTATAATAATAAAAGGGTAATATGCTAATTAGACCAGATGTCCTTCCGGACAAAGCCAGGGCCGGAGGGAAGCCCCGGTGCCATGTGCCTGCCAGCGGCCGGGGGGAAGCCAGCCAGGGTCCTGGGTGCCAGAGGGAAGCCAGTGCCAGCAGCCAGGGGAAGGAAGGCCTACTCTTGCATGCATTTCATGCATCAGGCCTCTAGTCTTTTATAATTCTGTACAAGTCCCTTGTCACATCTAGTCCAGGGTATGTTACCAGCCTCTTATATGAACTATATGACTTTAGGCTCTTAATCCTTCAGTCAATCCTGCTTTCATCATATTTCTTCCATATATAAAAAACTTTTAGTATTCTCAATTCCTTAATGAAAATAAATTTATTAATATACTATTAAAAATGTTAAAACAACTTTGAAAAAGAACAAGGAAAAGAAATCACACTACCCATATCCTAATGGGATTGTCTTTCTTTTCTCAATATTCATGTTCCAATCTTTCCACATATGGTATATTTTAACATGGCCATGATAAGTGTGTGTACAATTCTGAATTCTACATTTTTACTTAATATTTTATAAACAGCCTCATGTTATTTCACAGTTTTTCTATTTTATTTGTAATGGTTACATAATCTTCCATTGATTATGTGCCATAATAAAATGTCCAATAACAAGAATGGTTGGACTATTTCCAGTTTTTTCCTAACGTAATGGATATGAATGTTGTACAAAAAACTTTCTTTTCAATTATTTATTTTGGAGAAATTCCAAGTCATGGAATTAATGGGCCAAAGGTTAATATATATGTTACATAGTATATAATATATTTATACACATTTTTGTATATGTCTAAATTCCCCTCCAAAAGCTTAAACAAATTTTCAGTGCTATAAACCATGCATAAATACTATGATTTCTCCTGCAATTTACCTGGATTAGGTTTCTTCTTTTGTAAAATTTTGGTTAATTTAACTGTTTTATTATTGTTTATATTTTCAGGTTTATTTCTTAATTATAAGTTGTAAGTTTGAATCCGTGTTTATATATTTGCTTCTTAGTTGTGTTTTCCCTTGTGTGGATTCACTGTTCATGACTTTTGCCCATTTAATAGTAGAGGTCTCTGTGTTTTTTATATTTATGTTAACCCTTTTTGCCATATTTGCTGCTGTCTTTTCCCTTAGCTTGTTTATTCTTACTGCTGTGCCCTTTGTAATCTTGTCTCATTTGATGTAAGTAAATTTCCCCCCTTTTTTGAAGTCCTTTTGCACCCACAAAGTCCACAAAAATGAAGACTTCCTTCAATTCATTCTTCTGAATTAAAAATTTCCTGAAAATGACCAAATCACTTTATTTATGTAGAAGCCTCTTTTCTATCTGTGTATCTTGTTGTTTATAGTATATTCTGTCATTTATAGCTTTCCTACAAAGAGCACAGAGGAGAAAAACTACCAAGACCTCACCTGGAGCATTTTAGCAAATGGAATAAGTCCAATAATGAGAAACCAGTGGGAGATTCCTAGGTTAGTGAAGCCTGGGTTCACCTGCTCTAGTCCTCTCAGTGACCAGTTTGAGGAGTATGAGACCCAGAGAAGTCAAGTAACTTAATATAGATCATATAATTAGTGAAAGGGGCAGAAATAACAAGTATCCTGTAAGAAGGGCAGACATAACAAGTATCCTGTAAGAAGGGCAGAAATACAAGTATTCTAACTTCTACATAACTGTTTTTATTAACACTACAGTATATTGTTTTCCATTTTTAAACAATTTATTTCACAATAAAGAATGTATAGTTAATGGAAAACAATTTAAAATCCATTAATATCTCTTTGTTTAAAATGTTCTAGCTATGAATGCCAGGAAGACCTCAAGGCCATTTATGAGGCCAGGTTATTAATGTGTGTTGAGGATCCCTAGGGTCACTTGACCTTCATCATTGTACCTCATGAGACAGATAAAGCTGCTACTAATGGCTTGTAAAACACAAGTGGCCATGCACTATTGCCTAAGAATTTATAACCTTTATTGGAAAGTGAGTCTTCAATAAACTTTAATTGTGAATAATCATTTTCCAGCTCTTTACAAGTTGGAGAGCACCCAGCTCCAACTGGGTGAGCATTTAGAGAATAGTCATGTATTTCATAGGTTTATAGAAGGTTGGAGCAAATGAGTGTTACTTGGAGAGTTTGAGCTGCTGGGTTTTCTTTTGCAAAATTGAATGAGTGGACTTTATATCTTTCTATGGTATTGGCTTCATCTCATCTTTCAAATTAGATTATAGATTAATTAGGTAAATTTTAGATCAACCAGATAAAAGAAACAAAAAAAGATGAGGTGTTTGGCTTTTTTAGAGAGTTTTTAGTCAGATCTAGTAGCTGTGTATATATTATTTTCCCTATTTGGTTTACAATATCAGTTCTGGGGATTTTCCTTCTTGAAATAAAAATTAAATTCATGAAGAACAAAGGGACTAGTTTTTAATAGAGTTTCTGGTGTCTTTCCGCCTCTCCTTTTGGATAACAGCTACTGTTTGAGGTACTTGGAAGGAAGGAAATTGTAGTCTAGGACAAAGTCCTTCATTCTGCTTATTGTCTAACCTTGTACAAGTTTTCTCATCAATCAAGTAGGGCATGGAGGCTGACATTACAGGGTTCTCTGACCCACTGGAAGACTCAACTTATTCCAGGCAGGCAGGTGCTCAGGGCCTGGACTCCAAACATCTGGATCCTCTGACTCTTGGGGTATAGTAAGCCTGTGGGGGGCAGGGGGGCTGGCTTCATAATTTCCTGGGCCTCATAGGCAGCAAGGATATTCTGACTCCATTGGTCCTTTGAAGAATGATGTTCTCTTATATCGCAATTTATTGGTCCTTGAGATGCAAAGCACTGGAAGCTGTCATTGGTTTTTGTCCATGATATCCCAAAAAGTAAATACATTTTCTTCCTTGGCTTAATCATTGAGTAACATGATGAAGATGGAAATATAAATTGAGCATGTTTTTCTGTTCCCTAGGGTTACTGACCAGAGTTTTATGTTATCCTCAACAGAAAATTTTAAGCTACATTTAAGAGCAAAACATGTTTGTTTATTTTTCTAATTGTGGTTTATTTCTTTCATTGTTTTCCCATAGCTAATATCTCCACTGTTTTAGCTTCTTCCTTTCCCAGGTTTGGTGTATTAGACAGATAATAATTAGTAGCATCTAACATCTTGACTGTAGGAGACCTAAACATATATGCTTAATATATGACCTTATTTAACTTTAAGTACCTCCTTGGTCCCTGACTCCTTATATCTACACTTCATATTGTTTGAAGAACTTGAGCAGCTATCACTGATAGCTAGAGCAAGGAGAATGTTTCTTGACCTATTGTTGGCAGCTAATTACAACAGGTTTTAGAAAGGCACTAGGGAGTTATTTTACAACTTTTATTTGAGGTTATGTATGTAGAAATTGCAGCTTTGCTCAAGAACAGATGTTACTAGATTAAAACAGATTTGTTCAGCTATTGAGTATATTCTGTCATTTAGGTTTTATTCCCAGGCCTACATTAAAAAGAGTCTTCATTTAAGCTACTTGTGCCTTCCTGTCTACAGCTGGTATATACAGCCTAGCAGTCTCAGTCCCAATAAAGTCAAATGTGTCTGGGGTGTGAGGCAAGGTAAGTGACTAGGAGAAGAGAGATAGCGGGTGTTGATGAGGCACATGTTAGCATCCCAGGACTAGAGTAGACCAGAGGGACTCTATTAGTCTCATGGAACTGTCAGAACAAAATATTACAGACTGGGTGCCTTAAACAATGGACATTTATTTTCTCACAGTTCTGGTGACTGGAAGTTTAAGATCAAGATGCTGGCATGGTTGATTTCTGGCTGCAGACAGATGTCTTTTCACTGTGTCCTCAAGTGGCCTTTACTCTGTGCACACACAGTCTTGGTGTCTCTCTCTTTTTATAAGGACACTAATTGGATTAGAGCCCCATCCTTATGACCTCATTTAACTTTAATTACCTCCTTAAGGGGTCCATCTCTAAATACATTCACATTGGGGATTCAAAATAGAGATTTTTTAGGGGACACAATTCAGTCCCTAACAGGTACCTTACACAGCCAACTTCCCACACAGTTGTGTCAATAGTTGTAATGGCTTTGTCAATCAGTTATAACCTGGTTCTGGAGTAACAACTAGACTTGCTTATTGTACTGAAAAAAAAAAACAAGCCCAGAGGATAATCTTTCCCAAGATGGGAACTGAAGCCAGGCAGCCTCAGTGAGTTTCAGGGAAATCTTCAGGGCTAGAGAATTCTGTTTGAATTAGAAATCCTACTCATTTTCTGACACCTGCAAGTCAGGAAGAAGACTGTGAACCTTGCCAAGTGACCAACTTGGTGGAGGTAAGCATCCCAGAGTAACTACTCAGAGTGTGATAAGCCATTCATCTGGTTTATCATGTCACTTCTCTCTTATGTGTCCCAATGCAAGACATACACCAATTTCAAATGAGGCTTTTTCATTGAGACCAAGCTTTGTGGATGATTGCTCACCTCACTGAGGGTGAATTTTGGATTCAGTAGTTTATTTTAGAAATAGGTGATGGGAAATGAATGTCTGCTTTAAAGTATATGGCAGCTAATTTATATAAATTATTATAGCCCACTGAACATATATGTCAAGGTCTCCTACAGTCAAGATGTTAGATGCTGCTAATCAGTCTTTTGATATTTGAGAGAATAAGAGCAGGCAACCTATATTTGATGATAATTACTTCAGATATAAGGCAAGGCTTTTGTGTTTCATTTAGATCTCAAAATTTTTCATGAAATTGTGTTATAAAAATGCCTCCTTTTGAAATAATAAAGCCATGTGCATATACAGGGCTGGGCAATAGTAGGTTTATAGTTGTTAATATGCAAAATACAAAGTTCATTTTTTTATTATTATTTACTTATTAATTACTGCACTATTCATTATTATTAACCTACTTTTGCTCACCCCTGTATGTACAGCACATTTCTTCAATGAACTTTGAAAAGCAAACCTATTTCTGGAGCTTCAACGTTTTCTTAGGAAAACTCAGAAATAAAACTCTGGTCAAGCATTTATTCTTTTATTTAACAAATATTTATTATGTTCTTGCTATTTGTCAGGCACTGTCCCTAATGCAGACAAGATCAGATAGACTAGTTGCTTATTCATGGAGCTTACATTCTCATGTGAACAAATAAGTAAATACATAAAAGAAAGATTCAAAAATAATTTGGTGTCATGCCAATAATTAAAAAAGGGTGATGTGAAAGGTGGCAAAGGGATGTCTGTTTGAGGAGGAAATCCTTAAGGTGCCAGCCATGTATACATCAAGGCCAAGGCATGGCAGACAAAGAGACCAGAAGGTGAGAGGTCATTGCTGGTGAAACAAGCATGATTTGTTTAAAGAACTGAAAGAAGGCTATTATTGTCGGAGCATAGAAGGTGAGCAAAGAGAGTGGTATAAAATGAGAAATTTAGCAATATAGTGGAGATAAATGAATTGTATCTAAACTACCATTTTTTTTTTTAGAATCTTCTGTTCTAATTGGACTTAAATTCATCTGTGTTAAGCATTTTTGTTTGTGGTAACATGATAAAAGTTACCAGTCAATTTTCACCCATGATGAAGGTCACAATGTCCAGGACATGTTAGAATATGGATGTTGACAAGGATTTTGGTACATACATAAGGCATTTGGAAAAGATAAACGATCAGTGTGCCTTGAATAGTGGGTAAAGCATCATGGAAAATATGGAACTTGAGATGGCAAGTATGAGCAAGAAAAGGAATAAAGTTGATAGAAAAGGGACAAATAGTATTATGGAGGATATTTAATTCTAGGCTGAAGATTTTTTTAAATTTTTTACATCAAGAAAATTTATTTAAAATTTTGGTTATACATTGTGAAATCTGTATTTAGCAGTATTGATAAGATGGACTGGAGCAAAGTGAGAATGAAATCAACACTTCTTAGGAGGTGCAGGGGAGGACTCCAGGTTGACTCTAAGGATTAAGTCTGATCTCTCACTGATTTTGTTATTTGCATCTATTTTCTTTTCTATTGAGGAATATCTATTTAATTTTATTGAGAATATTTTTACAAACCCAGGTTGCACAAAGGAGGAATTCATAGCAAGTGCCTGTGACTCTTAATATAGGGGCTGGAAGTGGGAGCCAGTGGTCGGGTTGGGAAATGAATCTTATCTAGTGTGGATACGGAAAAAAGACCCCTTTGGAGAGGGATAAAAAAGAGCCAAAGGATGGAATTCAAGAGGAGCCATTCCAGGTTGTAGAGGTTCAGGAAGACCACTCCTTTTCTAGCCGTAGACTTGGTGCTGAGCTGATTCTTTGGCTGCCTGCTTCTCCTGTGAGTTTAGCAGATTTTCATGAAAAGAGTCTCCTTGGGAAATAAATGCCTTTTTACAAATTCAGTTCACAGTGAAAGAGAAAAGCATCCAGGTTATAGGCACTAAGGAATCATCTTACTATTTGTCTTAGGAAATATTGGGGGGCTCCTAATACACCTATAGCAATGTATTATGGATTTAAAGAATTGAATATGACATTTTATAATGTTTAAACTGAGTGATTTATGAAAACTTTCACAAACCATTATAATAATGCTTGCTTGAGTGACATTATGATAGGTAAAAAGTTGTATTAGATATTTTATTTTAAGTGGGTAATTTTGCAGGCTTGGGTACCGATATGGACAAATTTATCACTTTTCCTCCCAGAAATCAGTTATACTTTAGGGCATTAAGAAATTTTCTACTCTCAGGTAAAAAAGATATTCCACATTTTCTTTTATATGTTTTTATGGTTTTGTTTTTCACATTTAGATCTTCAATCTACTTGAAATTCATTTTTGTATTTTGAATGTAGTATAAAGTAGGGGTTTAATTTCATTTCCCCCCTGATACTTTTTGTTGTAAGATCCATCCTTTTCCCCAGTGATTCAGATATATCAACCATAGAATACATTCCTCTGTATGCATGGGTCCATTTTCTGGGCTCTGTATTCTGTTTTATTACTGTCTTTATGCCAATACCACATCATGCAAATT
Organism: Myotis lucifugus; assembly: GCF_000147115.1. NCBI lineage: Eukaryota > Metazoa > Chordata > Mammalia > Chiroptera > Vespertilionidae > Myotis > Myotis lucifugus. The sequence goes on along the minus strand of NW_005871048.1, from coordinate 34,127,643 downwards.
ACTACAGTTTTATACTACCTTGATATTTGTTATAATAAGCCCCTTATTTTGTTCTTTATCTTCAAAATTGTCTTATCTGTTTTATTTATAAACTATTGTCATATCTTCAACTTTTTTTCTTTTTTTATTGGAAATGAAGAGACTCTTGTTCTGTCATTATTGAAATTAGCTGACTTAAATTGTTTAAAACCACCACTCATCACTTTTTTAACTTCTTTAAGATTTCTTATCTGTAAATAGGAAAAATAAGAGTTCCATTTTCATACAATGGATGCTAATGCATTTAAAGTTAATGTTTCTCAACCTTTTGAAACCTCAGTTCCCTCATCTGTAATATATATTATTTATTAATATTAAATGAGCTAATATAACAGCATACTAGCACATAAGTCAGGGGTCCTCAAACTATGGCCCGCGGGCCACATGCAAATACAAATATTGTATTTGTTCCCGTTTTGTTTTTTTACTTCAAAATAAGATATGTGCAGTGTGCATAGGAATTTGTTCATAGTTTTTTTTTTAAACTATAGTCCGGCCCTCCAACGGTCTGAGGGACAGTGAACTGGCCCCCTGTTTAAAAAGTTTGAGGACCCCTGACATAAGTAAATGCTACTTTTAAAAAAAGTCATACAAGTTTTTTTTAAAGCCATTGGGGTAGGAAAACTAAAGAGGTTGTGTACAGGTGACCTTCTGGTTGAAGCATAGTAACTTCCATCTTGTATAGAAAACTGCTGTTTAAAATTCTCTGCTATTGTTAGATAATCCCTTGTTCTGTAAACACTGTCATTATAAACTCTGTCACTTTAAGACAGTCTTTTATCTGTTAAAAAACTTTGTTTTTAGTTCAAATAATAGAAAAAGATAAACTTAACAGTCTGACCTTGCAAGCTAGCCATCCAATGTAATAGACTAATACTGATAATTATGCCAAGTACAAACTCATTATGTATTCAAGGTTACAACTGTCTGTAACAATAACTCACACAGAGCCCTTTGTAATATCTGCAAACAAAGAGGCTCGAAAAGTATAAATACGGAAGAACTTCCTGTATGGGTTGCTCAGAGATTTGGAAAGAGACACCTAATTAATTGGCTCATTAGGCGTCTTGTCCAGCTCGCTGATTTGCGATACAACATGGTAGAGTGTTGATGCAGAAAAGTGGAAAGAAATAAATTAGAAAGGAAAACTGAGTCAGATAACAAAAAATATCCAAAGTTAGCCAATTTAGGGAAGAGAATGAACATATAGTAAGCCTTTAGTCTTAACTGCTTTACCTGCACCATTTCTTTATTTCTCTCCTCACTCTGGGGAGGTGGTGATTAGAACCATTTTACATATAACATCAAATAACGTACTCAAGTCATTCAGATAATGAGTGTCCAAACCAGGTTGTGGGCCTGGATCTGATTGTAAAATTGTTGTTCTTCCCTCTGTAGAAGGCTGAGGATTTTGGAAGAAAAATATAATGGAAAAAATATTTCAGAAAGATGGGTTTGGCAGTCTGTGAAGATTGCCACATTCAGTGTGGCTGGAAGGTGACACTTGGGGCTGGGACGGAGAAGGACCAGACTATTTCAGTCATGCAGAGGCAAAGGGGGGAAGGCTTAGACTCAGGTAATGACAGGGGGAGGGCAAGAGAGGAAGTGCATTCCTATCAGAACTCGTCCTTTCATACCTTGTGTTGCTTAGCACTGGGCTAATGTCATGCCACCTACTTCATAAAAGCCTTTGGTTTAAGCTTTTGTGTATAATATAGAAATATCTTTGATTACTGAAATATTTTAGGAGCATTTTAAGATCCTTAAAATATTTAGGGCATTGTGTTGGTTCAGATATTCCAATATTTACTATTTGAATTAAAGAATAATAGATTTTTTTGGGGAGGGGGAATGAATACTTCCTTGGTTTGTAGCTCATTTTGATGCATGTGGATTTGCAGACATGTTGCCCACTAGAAAAGCAAAGCAAAATAAGTTGTGAGTTATTGTCACAGACTAAAGCAAGGCAAATCTCACTAAACTAATTTTAGGTTTAAATGATAAACCTCACCTAGAGCCCCTGCAGCTAGTTGTAGATAATCAAAATTAAACCAAAACCAAAAACCAAAACAAAACCTAACACCTAAACTAAATTAAATTAAAACATTGATGCTAATAAAAACACTTAAGCTTTCAAAGATTTGTTTAGTACATTTTATCCCACTTTTATTATTAGTCAATGAATTAAGTCACTTTCTGCTATTAAGGGCAAGAACCAGGGGCTATAAGTAGAGTAACTCCAAACATATACCAAATGGCCTGGGCAGATATATAGGAATATGAGATTGTCCATGCTTTAAAAAAAATCTGCTTATCTGTATTTCCTAAATTTTATTCATTGAATATGGGTTATATTTGTGATAATAGTTCTAAACTAGAGTAAAACAAAACCAAGAAGGTTATTCTGATTGCTCTGTGGAAAAAAGACTGGAGGGAAGTTCTGGATTCCATGTTCTTCCCACAGATCATCTGGGATGTTGCTCATCAATTATCACTCCTCTTGACTACAGTTTTAATTTTTCTCATTTTCCTCTGCCAGTGCACACAATTAGATATTTCCTATCCTAAAAGAGTCCTTCAGTCTTGTTTACCTGCTCTCTTTTATTTCTCCCCCTACCAAACATCTTTAGAGAAAGTCTATATTTATTGCTTTCAGTTTCTTTCTGTTGATTTTTTTGCCAATAAAGCTTTTTTTTTTTCCTGTTCTCTTACTTTTCTCCAAAGTCACCAGTGACCTTTTAGTTGCCAGATTTCACAGCTATTTCTTGGTTTTTTTCTTGCTGGAGTATCCAACATTATCGTGTCATCTTTAATATATCTATATATATATAAGCCCAACAACCATTATGGAGGAACGACCAGAACAACTGGAACGACCAGAATAACTGGAACAACCTGTGACTATGACACGCACTGCAGTAGCCAACCGGGCTGAACCAGGCCCCGATCGGCCCCCAACACCTTTGTTGTGAGCCTTTTTGTGAGCCAAATCAATAAATGCCCACTGATTTGATTAGTGAGTCAACATTCAGGTTGAATCACCTACTGATTCAGTAAACCTGGCCGGAGGAAGTGGGGAGAAGGAGGAAGGGGATGGGAAGGAGGAAGAGGCAGGGGAAGGAGGTGGTAACTGACACAGCAGCTCAAAGACAGGAGCCCTAAAATGTCCGAGTGAGGTTGCCACACCCAAATCAAAAGTGCATGAGTGAAGTCAAGGAGTGACGGAAAAACCCAGGTTCAGTCTCAGATAGTAGAGGTCAAATTAAGAAAATCACACCAACAACAGAGGGAGCTACCCTCCCCCGGGCCGGCCCCACCCCCGACCAGCCCCCAACACCCCGATCAGGCGCGGGGTGACCCTTGGCCCCTACCCCCGGCTGGCCCTGCCCCCGATCACCCCCCACCCTGATCAGGGGCGGGCCAGCTGGCCAACCTCCCAGGGCTCCTCCCCCCTACCGGTCAGCCAGACTCCACACATGCATGAATTCGTGCACCGGGCCTCTAGTATATATATAATGGAGAATTTCCAAAATATATAAATGTAGAAAGAATAAATGGCATGGAGGACAGAAAGAGATGGTCTGCCAAACACCCAATTGCCATTCCAGAAAGAAAAGTAGGGAAAATCATTGGATGGCCATTGTTAACCTTAATTGATGCTCTGGAAAAAGATAACAAGTTGAAAACATTTAACTAGCAATTATAAGCTAAGTGTGAAAGCCAGGGGGTTTCCTTGGCAGCATATAAAACAGTGCTCACCTCCTATAGTGGAAGAGCAGAGAAAGCCCAACCCAACCATGAAAACAGTAGACCTCCAAAGTGGGTTAAGTGCCCAGCCAAAGTAGATCTGCTATGATAGCACCTCAAAACAACAGAGGCAGGGTGGTGGTGTACATTTTTGTGAACCCAAATATTGTACTGAGGGGCAAGATTGGAGCACCGGACCCACAGAGAATTTTGAAGATGGTAATAGAACAGGATGTCCCTAAAGGCTAAATCAAAGGGCAGACAAAAGGACATTACTGAAGCTGTACTATCAAAAGAAATCAAGGATAGATGATCAAGAGGTTGAGGGCAGTCACCCCCAAAAGTCACGATCCCTTGCCTAGCTTCTGGACATGAGACAGTTTTTAGATTCAGAACCAATTAAAAAATCAATCTTAAAAATTCAAAAACAGGTTTCTTCATGCTTGGTAGATCATAAAACTGCTAGCTGAGCACCATGCCTTTCACTCTAATCAGAGCAGAAAAGCCGCATTCTTCATTTTTCTTTAATGGAGCATTCAGCACATTCAGCATCACTTTGTGTGTGTGTGTGTGTGTGCCTTGAGCAGCCCTAAAAGAACATTTCTTCAGAAAACTGTTTCTGAGATGTAGTCTGGAGGTTTAGTTTAGATGTGACCACCTGTGTGAGGTGCAAAGGGTTATTTTAAAAGGAGCTCTTTCATTTGTCTTTGTGGGAGAGAGGTTGCACCAATCAAAATGACATCACATTTGCGGGGCACCTGTGAAACTATGCAGAAGTTGGCTCAAGTACAAAAGACTTTGTTTTCCTTTTTCTTTCCTAAGGTAGTTAACTTGATTTCTTCTCTCCATAAATTCTTTAATTGGTTTAATAAAATACACAACTAACTGAGTGCCCTTTTCTATTAGTTCCATTGTGAAAATTTATGTAGCGACGTTTAGCTAACCAAAACATTACATTTTATGCGAAAAAAATTTTTTTAAAGGTTTCAGAACAGCTAAGAAATACTTAAAAGAAGAGGAGAATTTCAAAGTAGTAGGGCTTTCTTTGACAATAATTCTCACATTCACATTAGTTGCTGTTAAATAAATCCTGCCCTGGCTTTCCATAAGCAATAAAGAAGGCATAATACCTCTTTATATTTATTTCTGTAGCACGTGCAGCTTTACTAGTGGGAGTGTTAAGCTAATTTTTTAAGACTGAAACAAGAGAAGAGCTTTAATATTAACTGTGCTGTGCCCTAAGGCTAATCAGACAGCTGGGATTGGCCAAATTGATACATGATTGTAGCACTTTCCAGAAAAGGCTTACTTTTTCTTTTGAGTGAGGATCTTATGTAATAATAGAAGCAGGGCAGAAGTTCGGAATTTCAGATCACCTCCATGGTCAGATTCATCACTGACCTTTCAAATGACTTCAGATAAGTTTCAGTTATCGTTAAGAGGTAAAAGTTACCAGGGGAATGCGCACAGAGAGGAAACAGTGTAACTAGAGCCTGGTGGGCTTCACTGTGGATGAGGGCTGCCTATAAGGACTGTGGTTTTAGCAGGGTGCAGCCACTGCAAGGATCATAGTGTTGAAGTAGAAAGAATGGGGGAAGAAATACCCTGACACCTCTCTCCACTCACTGATATTCCAGAAGCTAGGGGGCAAGGAAGCCTGGATGATGCAGTCATGGTGGTCCCTCCAGGACACATAACATTGCAGAAAATGTAGGACATGGCCATTGGGAGTGTGTGGTCATATTGCTGCTATAACAAATTACAAACTTACTGTCTTAGAGCAACATAAATGTATTATCTTAAAGTTCTTAAAGTGAGAATTCTGAGATGGGCCACACAGGGCTAAAACCACAGATGAGCTGCATCCACACAGGGCTAAAACCACAGATGAGCTGCATTCCTTCTGGAGGCTCTAGAGGAGAATCCACTTCCATGACACGCGTGTCAGAGGTGACACGTGAACTCATTTTTTTGGTTGATTTTTCTTTGTTAAATGGCATTTAAATATATAAAATAAATATCAAAAATATAAGTCTTTGTTTTACTATGGTTGCAAATATCAAAAAATTTCTATATGTGACACGGCACCAGAGTTAAGTTAGGGTTTTTCAAAATGCTGACATGCCAAGCTCAAAAGGTTCGCCATCACTAGAGGCTGCCTGCATTCCTTGGCTCATGACCCCTTCCTCCATCTTCAACGCCGGCAATATTGGGCCGAGTCCTTACATGGCCACATGTCTGGTTCTCCCTCTTCTGCCTCCATTTTCTGCTTATAAGGACTCTTAGAATTACTTGGATCCACCTAGATTCAAGGTCATTGGATTAACAGCATAATTCCCCTTTGCCATGTGACCTAACAGAGTCACAGATTCTGGGGATTAGGTAATGGGCATCTTTGGAGGAACCATTATTCTGCCTATCACACACTGTTAAATCAAAGAAGTTGCTTAGGAATATTATGACTTTCCTTATACCTCACAGTGCTGCAGATAAAGTAATGACCAAAGGTCCAACTAACTACACCTGAGAATCCTCATTTGTTTCTGAATGAAGTCTGAAGATGTCACAAGTGGGATGTATATTGTCATAGATGTACAAGTATTCCATTTGAACACAGTTTTGAATTAGAATTTATCAACCATTTCCCCATTCGAACTTTTTGTGATGTTTCAAAATGTCTCAGGTCTGGCCTTGGGAAAAGATCACATGATAAGACAATTCTCTTCAGTAGGTATTCAGTAAAGTCTCCAAGGGAAGACCAAACTATGTAGTAGATTATGCATCTCTTTTTTGGGTAAGGGAGAGAAATGTACCACAACCACTTCCTATTAGTGTTTATGCTGCTAGGATTTGCAGCTACTTTGCAAATTACAGATTAATTTGAAGATAAAAGAAAATGCCTATATTCTCCCATTATCTGTATTACAGTTGACAAATCAATTTGATTATACACAATTCTTTAGTTCCTTTAGGTAGATTTTGGTGGTCAGCCATGGTTAGCTATGCCCCCAAACCTTTGCTGCTAGGTTGTGAGCAAAGCAAGACTCCAACTAAGTTTTGCCACAACTAACAGATACAGTATTTAAGTCAACAATCATTAGCAAGCTAATATGAGCCATTTTATAAACCTGTTCTGAAGGCTTGATTGAGTTCCAGGTCCATGTTCTTTATGTGCCCCACCAAAACAACACAGTGCCTGGACAGATCTTTTAAGGTGGGTACAACATTTCAGAGGCAGCAATCTTGCTACTGCTATGAGTCAGCCAAAAACCCTCCTAAGAAAATGGCTGGATGTAAGATGGCTAAGAGATCAAGCTCCAAGTTCTATCCCTAATTGTGAAGTCCATAGGTTGGTGCTAGACTCTTATATCCTGTTTTAAACTATGTTAACTAATTGACATATATTCAGTAACTTTAATTTCACCAAGAAAAGCCCATTTTTAACAGTCACTATGCTAGAAAATAGTCCATTCTTTCCACCAGGTGAAATTTGTTTCTGACATTTGCTCTGTTAGTTAGCAATGCCTAAGGTGTTGATGGTGGTTGGGTTAGCTGAAGCCATTGTGGTAGCTGTCTCTGAAGTTTGGCCTTTCCATATATTTATAACTGTCCACTTCTAGATGATTTATTAGTGCAACTGACTGCTTCAGAGTGTAGCTCAGCCAACTGGTACATGCGTATCACATGAAGTACTCAAAACTTTATGATAGGCATCATAAAAATCGGCACTGAAACTTTTAAAGCCCACTAAAAGAAATTGGAGAGTTGACCATTTTGTTCATCAAGAGTAAAGAATTAGTGGCCTGTGAAGTTGGATTTTCCTGGCTAGTGTGGGTTTACTATAATATAAACATGGCATAATAAATGGAAGCTGATTAGTGTTCTGTAAACTTTAGTATTGGGAATAATTCTTTCTTTGTGTAGGAACCATCCCAAACCTGTGATTAAATAAATGTCAGGAATTTTAAGGAGCCTTATAAAGAGTATCCTTTGAACAAATTGAGAATTAAGATAAAAAGGGTACGACAAATATATCTCCTTCAGTATTTTCGATATATGGAATAGTGGTTAGATCGTGGACTCCCGACCATATGGATTACGTTTGAATCTCAGGTCTGCTACTTCTGATGGTGTAATCTAGGGAAATTGCTTACACTGTCTGGTCTCCTATTCTTAAATAAAAAATGGGGATAACAAGAATATACCTCTCACAAAGGTTGATGTGATAATTTATTTTTATTTATATTTTTAAGAAAGTGAGGGGGAAAAACAGTGTCTGGCACATAGTAATCAGTGTGTAAGTATCAAATGTTGTTTGTTATTATTTTTTCCCCAAAGATAGATTGGAGGACATGGTTCTCTTGGTAAGAAAGTGGGCCTACTAAACTAGAGTTAAGGATATTTTCCTGTCTCCCCTGCAAATCATGACAGACCTGGACCAGACAGGCCTCCCCCACAGGAGGTCTGTTCATGGAAAACTTGAAGCAGAGAGGCTCAGAAGAGAACTCTCCTTACTGCAGGCAGTTTGCCCCCAAGAAGATAAAAGAAGGTCGCTCAGCTGTTGTGTCTTGTTCCTTTTTCTCAAATTTACAAATCAGATGAGTTAACATTCTTTGAAATGAAGTGAATAAGGGCATAGAGAGGGACCAGGAGTGTTTAAGAAAAACACCCCTCCCCATGGAAAACAAAGAATAGAGAGATTATCCTTATAGTTTATCTTTCTCATAGGACAATGTGAAGGCCCTTCCAACTGAGTGACAATCAATTTTAGCACAAGTATAAAATGGAACTTTAAGCTCTTATAACTGAAATAAATTGAGTCAAACAGGCCTTAGGCATGAAAGGTACAGATATTTTTAAAACGACAACTATCTGCCTCTGACCATCTCATCCCTGCTTGACTCAATTCTGGTTTATGTTCTTCTGCAAACCATTTTTCTCCACAGGGCAGAGAAGAAGGCCACTAGCAGGTCCCACTTTATACTCTTCCAGCTTTGTCACATGAAAGTCAAGACCCCCTCTCCTTTACCTTCCAACTAAAAACCTGAAGGAGATGCTTTGATTGGCCAATTTGTCACATGCCTGCCTCTGAACCAGTTTCTTGACCAGGAGAATCGTTAGGCAATAAGGTTTTATGATTGGTAATACCAAAAGAATCACATTATAATTGTAGGCCCTTAACTTTTTCCTAGGTTTCTTGGAGGATCCCAGGTCTTCTATTTACTTGCATAGTGGCTGTCATAATATTGAATGAATGAATGAATGAATGAATTTGGCAATCTCTGACTCTCTCAGTAGTTTTGATATTTTAGACTGTTTGTTCTCTATCTTCCTAGCCTTTAAAGTGTTTTTTAAAATACAGTTTTCTGGGTTTTTAATAAACAATCATAATTATATTTTTTGAGGGATTTATAGAAATAAGCAATAAGCTTTTTCTGACATACCTGCAACAACCAATTAAAAATTAGGAGCATTACTGGTTTCCTGGAAATCTAAATCAAGGGAGCAATGTGGCCAGATAAAAAGCCAGATGAGGCCAGTAGTGCTCAGGAGTAATGGGAAGAGTGTTGCAATGTAAACATTAGCAATTAAGTGGAGACTATTAAAACTGCTATTCAGACGAGGGGAACTGAGAGACTTATAAAATCAAGTGGGTTTATTGTTTTTCATGGACTTTTGAACTTGTTCATATTTCAGTTCCACCAGCTTCTCCATGTACTTCTTATTCAATTATAGTTTTTGTGGCATGGGATAAAATAATGTTAAACCTGTTATATACTAATCAGTAGACTGTAATACTTAACTTACATCTTTCTTTACAAATGCAGAGAAAATATTTTCACCCTCAGATTTAGATAAACGAACAGAACCTGAGATTAAGAATTGCAGGGCAGGTGGAATACCTGTGAATGCAATCCTAGGAGGCAGGAATGTGAGGAAGTGGGAATGACATAATAAATTTTTTTTTCTTTTAAATATATTTTATTAATCTTTTACAGAGAGGAAGGGAGAGGAATAGAGAGTCAGAAACATCGATGAGAGAGAAACATCAATCAGCTGCCTCCTGCACACCCCCCACTGGGGATGTGCCCGCAACCAAGGTACATGCCCTTGTCCAGAACCGAACCTGGGATCTTTCAGTCTGCAGGCCAATGCTCTATCCACTGAGCCAAACCGGTTAGGGCAGGAAAATTTTTAATGAAATTCCCCACTTCTACAGGTTGCTCTCCCTTCAAGGAACCCTTTTGAAATATATCTGGGAGCCTATTCCCCATTAACTAAGGCTGGCCCCTGGGGCATTCATTTTTCTCTCACTTCTTATGTGCACATGTGTTAGTTCCCAGTAGGTTTTCCAGGATGTCAGAGAATTCACAGGCAAAAAGGAAAGGTGTACTGTGCAGGCCCAAGGAGAGACTCTTTCCAGTTGTCCCTGTTGAAACTGGTCAAAGACTGAGCTGCCCTGGTCACCTTAGAAGCAGCAGGAATAAGAGGTAGGGTGGTTCAGAAAGACTTTGAAGTGGTACTTAAGAGGTGTGGGATGTACTGGCTGTCTACTGCTATAGACTTTTTCTAATGATTTTATTTAAAAGCCAACAGCCTGTCTCTTGACATTGTTAAAATCTCTCTCACCCTCTCACTTACAACTGGTATATATGCCAAGAAGCATCATCTTGGGAAGGGGCTGTGCCTAGATCTGGTTCTCAGAACTTCTTTGAAGGCCCTGGAATTCCCAGAATCTACTTAGGGTTATTAATTTTTTCTTGTCTCTTCTAGTCTATAGCAGCTTTGATGGTTAATTTTATGTCAACTTGTCTGGGCCACAATGCCCAGATATTTGGTCGGACGTCATCTTAGATGTTTTTGTGAGGATGTTTTTATTTAAATGAGGTTTATATTTAAATCAGTGGACTCTGCGTAAAGCAGATTGCCCTCCTTAATGTAGGTGGGTCTCATCCAATCAGTTGGACAACTGAATAGAACAAAAGATTGACCTCTCCCCTGAACAAGAGGGAATTTTCCAGCACATTGTCTTCATCTGCAACATCTACCCTTCCTGGTTCTACAGCAGATTGCTTTTAGACTCAAACTGCACTCTTCACTAAATCTTCAGGCCACTGGCCTCCCTCATCAGATTTTGGGGTTGCCATTTCTCCATAGTTGCATGAGCCAATTCCTTAAAATAAATCTCTTTTTATACATATATCATCCTATTGGTTCTGTTTCTCTGGACAACTCTACTGATACAGTAGTTATCACAACTTCACTGAGAAAAAGAAGCTTTTATAAGACCGGGTGAGTCAAGATCTTAAAGTGATGATGTCCTGTTACCTAGAAGTCTTTGTTAACATCTGCTAATTGGTGCTAGGAAAATGCCACTTAAGCTGATCCATTTCATATAGAGCCAACATTTCATAGAAAACATTTTCTTAAAATTTGTTTGTGATTTCCCTTGAAGAAAAATCATCTAAAATTGTGAAAATTAATCAATTTAATGATATAAGATAAAATTAGACATAATTACAACTATACATTATTAGGACAAAGGGTATATTATTGAATCTTTTTGCATTATAAATATAATTAAATTTGTGGCAAAAATATGACATACTATATGTTGATTTAGGCAGTACAGTGACTAATACAGACATTTTGGCAAAAAACAAACAAACAAAACCCTTTGACACCAATTTTCTCAAAGATCCTTTTAATCTTTTGATATTTAAACCATTTTCTTTTAAATTCTTGTCTTGACTTAACCCTTGTTGACTTTCTCTTCTTTGACTGCTAACCAGTTTAACTTCCAAGTCCTTATTTGTCAATGTCTTATGTGATACTTGAATGTTTCTCTAACACATTGGTTCTCAACCTTTTTAATGCCGTGACCCTTTAATACAGTTCCTCATGCTGTGGTGACCCCCAATTTCATTGTGACAAATTGAACATAATTAAAGCATAGTGATTAATCACAAAAACAATATGTAGTTATATATGTGTTTTCCGATGGTCTTAGGCGACTCCTGTGAAAGGGTCGTTCGACCCCCAAAGGGGTCGTGACCCACAGGTTGAGAACCGTTGCTCTAACATCACCTTCATTGACTTCATTCAGAATTAAGGTTTTTGAAAGTTTTGAAGTTTCACTTGGAGTATGCTTTGCCTAAGCATTGTACTTGTGGCTATTGCACATATCAGCAGTTGAAGACTGTCTAAGGATGTTGGTGTGATGGGTTGAGATCAGGGAGTGGGGGAATGATGGTACAGAAAAATGAAGTGTTGCTGGTTTATTGAACTTGTTTTTTTAGTGTTATGACTTTTGTTCCTCTCTAAAGCAAGCTACAACCTGTAACTTCAGGGACTCAGACAGGGAGAAGAACAAGGCTGCTTTTTATTTAAAGCCACTAGATGACCTTAAATCTGGGTACGTCCTGCTAGGGCTCTCCAAGACTGGCAGAACCTCATTCTAAATCATATGCCACACAGGTTGCTGACCCCTGCTTCAGCTGTTAGCTTCCTAGAGAGAGACTTTTTATGGCTATAGCTCCCATTCTGCATTAGCTTGCAGTGGCTTGACTGTATTTCACATTTTAAAGACGTGTCAAAAACGGATGGGTCATGTTGCTTTTGGAACAGTTTACGAAATTCTGCTATTTTATCTGGGATTTCCATAGAGACTCCTTCAGACAGGGGCCTGTGTACTTAGTAATGTTTGTTGAGCAAGTTGATAGAGTTGATGAACTCAAGCTGCCACTTTAGACAGTCTGATTTTCTTTGCTGATACAAAGTGACTTTCATCTAGAGCACACACAGTTTCCAGAAGCTTAAAGCCTGTGATTTCAGCACAACGGTTATTTCAGCAAATAGCTTTGAGAGCCTGAGCTAAGATGGCCTGAGACAAGATGACAGGCCAACATCTCCCAGTTGTTCTTTGTTGGGGGTCAGGTTTAGCTCTGTGAAGAAGTAGCCATCTCTGTCCATAGGTCTGACTACACAAAATTATCTGTGTATTTGGACTTAGGTATGGTATAGTGACAAAGTGGGGAATCTTCAGTCAGAAAGTTGGGTTTGAATCCTGGATCCATTGCTTAGACATGCTGTGAACGCAGCCTAGTCCTGTTGCCACTCAACTCAGTTCCCATATCTGTAAGTTGGGAACATTAATAGTACTTGACTCCTTAGGTTACTGTAAGGATTATAAAAGATAATACATATAAATGGATTATGCCAGATGATATGGAACTTTCTCAGTGCCTGGGGTTTTAGGGTCTCAGTAATTATTCATGATTCTCTCAAGCCCAAAGAAATACCCAGTAGCAAAGTTAAGATGCACAGGTGTACCTAAGGTACGGCTAATTATGGAAATATGTGAGTTGAACCTTTAGTTTATTAAGTAGTTAGGTTCACACAACCTAATATACATGTTCTAACAATTTGGTGACTGCTTGAAAAGTTAGTACACATACATTGGAGAGAAAAAAGTTTTTCATTCTTAACTACATAGTTTACTAATGTGATTGTGTGCCTGTTGGAGACTGCTAAGTTTCTCAAACTATGAAATCAGATTGGACGTTGGCACTCTCATTTCCTGTTCTATATTGATTTTCGTGTAGTACTTGCTTTCTTATCACAGTGTCTGTGGAAAACCCAGGATCATAAAGATGCAGTGTCATTGAAGGAATACTGTGGGGTCTGATGTTGAGAGTGTGAACTGTATCGAGTTAATGGTTCATGCAGTGTTCTATAGGTGGAGAGTATTATGGTTTCTCTCATAATGCAAAATATCCTCAGTTCTTCTGAGTTCACTGTGGTGCCCTGAGGCAGGACACCATTTGGCAGCTTTCCTACCTTTCCTGCCCTGGTTGCATGTATCCTTAAAGCTCTTCCAGGTGATTTACACATGTAACATGCCTGGTTTGGGAGGGATGACATTTGAGCAAACGCAATGACAGGAGTATGTTATCTGATGAAATTATCATCACTCAATGTCTTCTCTGGCAGAACACCTGGGTAGCTGCCTTGCACAGCATCATTCTGGATTTCCATTTTATGTATATGATAGTCCTGAGAGCACACTGTGAATGATGCCTCTTAGAGTTTTACAAAGTGGAAATCATGGAGAATAGGGTATAGGTGTGGTGCAAAATACTTCCTATGGAAGATCTCATTTAATCCTTTAGAAAATAAACCTTCAATAGTTTTAGGGGAGTCAATACAGCTTAATGATCAACTTATTTCTGGAGGTATAAAGTCTGTGTTAAAATCTTGGCTCTGTTACTTACCAATACTGTGACCTCGGTGAAGTTGCTTAAGCTCTCAGTATCTGCTAGGCCGCAGGGATATATAAGGAATAGCTGTTTGAGGGGAAAGTGAACAGAGTTTGAGATTTGTGGGCTGGAGTGTCTGCATATGCACATGAGACACTTGCCATGCTCGATGGAACCAGGGATGATAGGACAAAGGGGGAGAACCCTGGTTCAGGAGTTACAGATAAGTGCTGGCGGGGAAAGCTACAGAGCCTGAAAAGTATAAATTTGAACCAGGCATTCCAAATTATGACAGTATATTTGTCAAGATAAGAAAATAGAATATATTTAACAGCTTGTTAGCTTGGTTAATAGAGTTCAAGGAATTAGGTTTTTAGTAGGTGGACTTCCATTTCTACTCCTTCCCTAGGCCCTACAAATGTTAAGGTGGGAAGTTGGGGGCTGGCTACATGAACTTTCAAAGAATGATTTAGCAGAATAGTAAGCTTTGTATTTCAGGCAGGTCAGGCAGCAGTGAGATAGCAAAGGGTAAGTTTGGAGGAAGGAAAACAACAGCAGGGAATGCAGAACAGAAATGACAATTCATTGCTATGATGACAGTGGGTGTGCAAAGGAAAAGTGGGCTTGAGAAATATTTATAATGTACAATCCACAGAGCTTATTTACAGCATTTGATTACCATTCAGTTAGAGATACCTAATAACCGGTTGCATATTTGGGTCTGGATCTTGGAAAGAAATTGAGGCTCAAGCTATGAATTTGGGGTCACAGTTATGTATAGTGGTAGCTGAAGTCATGGGTGGGGAATGAAGTCATTTGAGGGGCAAGTAGCATAAAATGAGAAGAGTCCTGAGACCAAACCCTGGGGAACAGCATTTAAAACACTAGTAGAGGGAGAAGAACACTTAAAGGAGGCTGAGAATGAACCCTGGAGGGGGTGGGAATCCTTTGTTTGAAATATATAACTTAAGGACACCCACAGAAATAAAGATATAAAGAAAGGGCAGGGGTGGAGGTTGAAGAAGAGATGAAAAGCAAAGGAAAATGAATGTTCTCTCCAAGCAAGAAATACAGGAATGGGTTACTAAGGACAACACGTGCAAAAACACTGAAAACAAATGTGATACTTTACCAGAATTACTAGCAGCAAAAAGATTTTATCACTGAAGTAATTTGAGAATCGATTCCTTTGACTGAGCTCAGTGGAGCCAGAAAGGAGACAAGGGAGAGCTTGTGATCTGATGGAGATGAGCTGGGAAAATTGACTTTGGCACTTTGGCCCATTAAAGGAAATGAACCATACATAAGTAGTACAAAGGGAGTAAGCTGCTACTTGGATGAGTCTTAATTTTAATTCAGTGCCACTGATGGGCCTTTGACATCATAGAACAGTTTCTACCTACACCAGATTGGCAATGCAGTAGAGCAAATAACTGTGAACAATTACTGGTGACAGAGCAGAATTTCTTAGTTGGCATCCTATTGCCTTACTTGTGTATAAATCACCAGTGGATACATTTCCCACCTAGAAAACCTCCTATCTCTGAAGATGGTCTTCAGGCTCTATAATTTCCCTGCTATGGCCAGGCCCTGTGCTAGTATCTTTATTTTTTAATGGAAATATGAGTTCATGCTCCTTGAACTGGAAAGATGAGCGTATTCCAAGAGCTCCAGAGACCATACTCTTGAAGGAAAGAGAAAAATATTCTCATTTTTTAAAAAAATCTTAATTTATCCCTTTATCTAAACTTCTCTTTATAATCAAGTTCAGTGCTGCAGAAAGTTAAAGAAAATCCCTGGCCTGAAGAAAGATCTATCTGTACATGATGACCTGAAAATATAGCCAAGAACTTGAAATCTGGGAACAGGCTGGCTTTTCAAGGGACTGAACATTTTCAGTCTCTGTAGTTTTTCCAGATGTCTGCCTTGACATTGACTTTTCAAATGCTTTTGTTTTCTGGTTCTCCTGGGGTATTGAGTGCTTTGGTTGTTGGATTGGGATTAGATCATAGGCTTTTGTGATGTAAATGGTGTTAACAATTCTGCCAAAAGTAGCCTTTGCATTACTTAGTCACATTCCCTCAGGATTCCCCAAGGGCGCCAGAGACCTGAAGACTTCCACCTTGTATCAGAGTGGGACTTTTTGTTCAAAATTTGGAAAAAATCAGTCATTGCCTATTAAGCCAGGGCTCTTCTGGTTTTGTGGACACTGATTAGTTAGGAATTTCCCAGAAATCAAATCTTGCTTTGGCGTTCTACTTCTAGATGAGAGAAAGAAAGAAAGAGAGAGAGAGAGAGAGAGAGAGAGAGAGAGAGAGAGAGAGAGAGAGAGAGAAAGAAAAGAAAGAAAAAAAAGAGAGAGAGAGGGAGGAAGGAAGGAAGGAAGGAAGGA
Source organism: Myotis lucifugus (assembly GCF_000147115.1). Taxonomy (NCBI): domain Eukaryota; kingdom Metazoa; phylum Chordata; class Mammalia; order Chiroptera; family Vespertilionidae; genus Myotis; species Myotis lucifugus. The sequence continues at coordinate 34,111,206 of NW_005871048.1, read as the reverse complement.
AGGAAGGAAGGAAGGAAGGAAGGAAGGGAGGGCGGGCACCATTAAAATACTTCCCAAACTTTCTTTTGACCTCTTCTAACTGAATTTTTATAGGGAAGACTTATCAAAAATTTTTCAATCTATCTTAAATTACTTTTTCTAGTTAATTTTCTTTTTTCTTCTTTTTTTCTTTTATTTATTTTTTGTTAGAACAATTCAGCAAAATAAAATTCCAGTTTATTGTTGAACATGGAGATGGAATCTAAGAACTAAAATTTTAGATCTTCGCCTTCTTCATGCCTTAGTTTCCTCATTGGCCATATGGGTCCTTGTGAAATCATAATGGTAATAATAGTTAACACTTATTGAATATTTCTCCATGCAGTATTTGAAATACACTGTATGTGTTAATTCATTAAGTCTTCCAAATAATTTTCTGGTATAGGTCCTTCTGTCTTCCTTCCCTCCCAAATCTCTTTAGTGCTTATTGCCTTGTTCAGAGTAATTCTGTGTTCTCTTAGGCCTGATGGAGTGACTCCAGGCCATTTTTCATTGTGGGCAGTGTCTTCTTTAATCCATGTAATTTTCTGAAACTTGCCACTAAACTTGGGAAGAACATCCATGTACAAGCAGAAAGCCCTCAAGCAGTCTTTTAAAGAACTTTGTGTCAAAAAGATAATGAAAATACTCTTGCATTTAGTTACCATGGAAGGGTCCTAAATACTATATATGAAAATAAATTTAAAAGCAGTTTCCAGCTATATACCTTACAAACCTATATAGATTTAGTCTCTTTTCAAATCTTTCAGGAAAGCTATGCTTTGAAAGCTTAGCACTATATCCAGGGCTAGCATGGGACCACAACAGCTGTCTAGCCCACAGACTGGGTTCTCAGCTAAACAGAAAGCTGGCCATAAGCTGACCCAGCACAAAGTCCTGCTTTCCACACCAACGATGACTATTGGCCAGGCTTTCAATTACAGTATCAACTTCCTGGAGGAAGACTAGGAAAGACTCATACTCCCCTTATTCCCGGGTAGATCTAAAACAAGGCACAAAGTAGTCATTAACAATAAAGATGAGGTTAATTTGCTTTTCCTCTGAATATGAATGCTAATGTAACCATTTAAATAGTGCCAACAATGGAAATAAACAGAATACCAGTTAAACCCTAATGTACAGGCCCATACCACTTGGCAAAACATGAAAGCCAGCAGTGCTGAAAAAAAGCAATTAATGCTTATATGTAAAATGAGTCCTAGGACTGCATGGGGCTTGAGGAAAAATTTCTTAAATTGAACCAGTGTGACACTAGCAATAGGAATAAGTCCTATTTGAAACGAGGGAATGTTCACTGGCCGGGTAGCTCAGTTGGTTAGAGCATCAACCCAATATGCTAAGGTTGACAGTTCAATCCCTACTGAAGGCACATATAAGAACCAACCAATGAATATGAATAATTAAGTGGAACAACATCTTCCTCCCCCCCCCCCCCCCACCTTCCTCCTCCTGGCCAAAAAGCTTCTCTCTCTCTCCTCTCTCGTCCTTGACTGGATTCAAACCTCAGGCCCTTCAATCACCAGGCCGATGCTCGATCCACTGAGCCAAACCAATCTGCGCTCTTCTCCTTTCTTTTTTTTTTCTTAGGGCCTAAAGCAGACGGTTTTCAATCACCTTTTTTTTCTTTTCTGGTAGATTCAACTAAGACCACTTGTTGAGGTTAAAGCACTCACATTTGCCTCTTGTTGATCACTGAGAGAGAAAGAATTCTAGAGGGCCCCTGTAGTTAAATTGTGAAATCCCTACATGAGGAGAGAGAAAAGGAGAATATGTCATTTTTGTCCATGTCTCTAATATTCAGAAATATTCCCCTGAGAAAATTGGGGAGAAGAGACAGGGAATAAGGTTATGTGTGCCTAGCTCCTGATAAGCTTTCTCAAACTCTGAAAGAATAACAGAATAACTCCCTGTGGACTAAAAGGCATCTCTGGTCAGCCTCGGTCTGGAGGAATGTCTTGGCTTAATAGTCCTTTTCCAGAGAGCAGGTTGCCTAACTTAGTGAAGAAGTTGCACCATGTGTATGTTTTCCATCCCATTCCTCTGACCTCATCCTCTTAGATTTCTTCTCCGCAAAGCCAATTGAACAGTTGTATCTCAGACTCAGGCTCAAACACCTCTCGGATGAGTTGTCACACCTGTATCCTACTCTCACCTCACCCTAGCATAACCACGTGTACATGTTTATCTAGATTAAAAGATGGTGAGAACATCAAGAGAGAATATTGGGAGAGAGATGGGTATATTGACTACTTATTATCTCATCCTAATCTCTATTATTGCAGTTCTTCCAGAACACGAGTATTTTGCTGTGCTTTTCTCTGAAGTTTTCCCTGCCCCTTTACTTCACCATTGACTGCACCCACTCTACAGGGACTGTAATGTGTTAAAAGCACAGTGTAACTAATAGAAAGAAAGAGTGCAATGCCCCCTCCCCTGAGGTACTCCTTCTAGATGGAGTCTCTCACTGATGGTCAAAGACAAACAACAGGGTAGATGGATGATAGAGGGTTCAGTGGGAATCGGTAGCAATTGGAGAAACAAAACCTTAAAAGAATGGTTCTTTTGTTTTGTTTTTTCCTTTTTCTTTTTGGAATGACCTACCTGTTGCAACTCCAGTGTGACTGGTTGAATTAGAAGGAACTGGGATCTTCTCTCACCTGTAAGAATGAGCTTCCCTTCTGAAATGCTAATCTACTAAGACTTTATGAAACACTGACGGTGGGATGGAAGGGAGAAGACTGCTTAGACCTGCCAGTAGGGGAGGGAAATCATGTGGAAAGGGAGAGAAAGGTGACATTATGTCCTTCTTGTGAAAAAGTCAGCCCTTAGATTCTGTGAATATGGGGTTCTCTTAACAGAAATAGGGTGGATGCACAGTTTCAAAAGAAAGGTTCTGAGTTGGATTATATATATATGTTGACTTTATTAATCTTTTTGCTGGACATAAGTAGGTGGATTGTTGGTTCCTGGTAAACTTCTCGTTGAAAATACCCTTAATAACTCACCCCTTTCTCCGGGGAATCCTTTTTCTTTCCCCCACCTTCCCCTCACACTTACACATAAAGCAAAAATGCAGTCATGTGATTTGTCTGGAAGCAGCCATTTTCTTACTTGACCCTGTCTTCTTGACTTTTATAATGGAATAAGAAGAGCACTTGACTCATTCGGAACCTCTCATGGTCTCCACAGTGATTGGATCTGGGATTGACACATGACTCAGCCTGAGCCTACGAAATACCTTCCCTTGGATTTTTCAAATTTGAGCTATAGGTTAATGCCATTTTCTTTCTGCTCAATAAGCTGTGTAAATGAGTACTGAGATCTGCAGGCAACAAAGTTTCTGTCCTCATGGAGAAACTAAACAAAAATAATGAAGTGAACACCCAGAGAGAAAATAGCGAGAACATTGATGGTGTTTGATTTCCTGGTTCCATCTACTCTAGGGAAAACCCTACCTTTGCCTCTTCTCTGTCTGATTACATGAACCTATATATTCTCAAAAAGAATGATGTATATAACGGATTAATTTCCAGAGCATTCACAGATGCCATTTATGTTGCAAGTCTTCCTTCCTGAATTGTTTTCAATTTTCAATTAAGGGGTTATTTTAAAGCAAATAGATGAACCTGGTGAAAGGGAGAAAGAGAGTGAGGAGGGAGTGTGGGAAAGAGAGGCTTTGTAATGACTTCCATGTGAGGACAGCCTGGGACCCCTTTCTCCAACCTCATCTCCTTCCATCCTTTCTTTCACTTTATGGTTGGAACACATCATAATTCTCCAACTTGTACACTATTTCAAGCCTCTGGGGTCTTACTTGGACTGCTCTGTGTCTATGTAGAGCTCTTTTTCCCTTCTTTTGGTATGGATTCAAAACCCTCTACCTTTCTCCTTTCCTTCTTCTAGGGAAAAAGAAGAGAGGAGAAGAGCCCTGACTGGTTTGGTTCAGTGGATAGTGCATCGACCTGCGGACTGAAGGGTCCCAGGTTCGATTCTGGTCAAGGGCATGTAGTCTAGGAGAATCTTTCTAATTACCTTTTCCTGTCTGTACGAGGTACCCTCCCCTGGGTCCCAGTGCTATCCTGTGCTTATCTCTGTCATGGTTCTAGTCATATTGGATGGAAATGATCACTCTGATCCTCTTTTCTAATTAGAGTGGTTCTCAACCTTCCTAATCCCGCGACCCTTTAATACAGTTCCTCATGTTGTGGTGACCCCCGACCATAAAAATTATTTTCATTGCTACTTGATAACTGTAATTTTGCTACTGTTAGGAATCGTAATGTAAATATCTGATATGCAGGATGTATTTTCAGGGGTAGCAACCCACAGGTTGAGAACCGCTGGTTGAGTATTTAGGGTATTGTCTAATGAGGAATAAACTTAGTTGTAGTCATAGCTTATAGGTAATAACTGTGGTTCTGTGATAGGTGCTATGATTCTCCCCATTCCTGAAGATCAACCAATGAAGGCTGATGTTTGACATATGATGCAACATTGCAAAAGCCACTTTCTCATGTTGAAGTAGTTTGGATGATAGAGTCGCTATTTAATAGTAGATGCCACTGTGGTCTATAATGGGTAGTTCTGGCTTTGGCACTGTTTTATCTTCTTCCTCAGTGATTTCTAGGGTTAAAGTAGATGCTATTCTCTATATTATTCTTACAAAAGCAATGATAAAAAAAATCACTACAAAGGAAGCTTATAATGTTGCTCCCAACCCTCCCTTAGCCACTTGGCCAGAACATTCCTGTATGCTTGATGGAGGCCGTCTGTCTATCTCAGCCTCAAACCTTTGTGTCATGATCTAAGGAATATGCAGATGCCAAGGATGTCAAATGCACCAACCACATTTTTCTGGGTAGAAAATCTTGGAAAAATTGCAAAGAACATATTTTTTTTTCTTTCTCTCCATGAAGTTCCACCTTAATTATTTCAGTTGGTTAAGCTTTCTCCTTTTCTCATATTGGAGCTTTTAAATTCTAGAATCGTTTTTCTTAGGCTTTTTGAGCTTTTCTTGTGTAACTAGAGGCCTGATGCACAAAAATTTGTGCACTCAGGGGGGTCCCTCAGCCTGGCCTATGCCCTCTCGCAGTCTCCCCGGGTCACAAATCAGAGGCCCTGATCCCGTGGGCAGTGTCTGGTGCTGCCTGCCCCACCTCCCCGGGTCATGGATCAGAGCCCTGGATCCCACGGGCTGCATCTGGTGCTGCCTGCCTGGCCTCCCCGTCCCAATCTGGGGCCCGCACCCTGCGGGCGGCATCTGGAGTTGCCTGCCCCACCTCCCTGGTCACAGATCAGAGGCCCGGACCCTGTGGGCAGCGTCTCGCACTGCCCTCCCCACCTGCAGTATGCAAATTTAATGGCCATCTTTGTTGGGTTAATTTGCATACTCTTCTGATTGGCTGATGGGCATGGCGAAGGTACGGTCAATTAGCATCTTTGTCTTTTATTAGTGTAGATTTTCCATTTCCATCGACATATTTGTGATTCTGGTGACTCTAGCATGGTTTGTTTTTTTTAAGTTGTTTTTCTCAATTTTTTTTCAGTTACAGTTTACATTCAATATTATTTTATACTAGAGGCCCGTTGCAGGAAGATTCCTGCAAGAATAGGGCTTTCTGAGGCCGGAACAAAGCAGAGAAGGAAGTGAAGCCCGCCGAGGAGGGCTTCGCTCCCCACCTCCACTGCCTCACTCCCTCCCGTGTCTGCCGCTTCGCTCCCTCCCTTCTCTGCCTTCTTGCTCCCTCCCTTCTCCGCTGCTTCACTCCCTCCCCCTCTGCTGCCTCAGCTCCCGACTCCCTGCCTCAGCTCCATTCCCTGCTCCATCGCTTCACTTTCTTCTGCAGCGCTTGGCTTCCTTCTATGCTGTCTTCAGGCTTCGCTCCATGACTGTGTATGCAAATTAACCGCCATCTTTGTTGGGTTAATTTGCATATCGCTCTGATTGGCTGGTGGGAGTAGCAGAGGGATGGTCAACTTGCATGTTTCTCTTTTATTAGTGTAGATAGTTTCAGTCTCATTTCTCAATGGATGTCATTTTTTAAATCATTTTTATTTTTTTCAATTAAAGTTGACATAAATAGTATATTAGTTTCAGGTGTACACCCCAGTGATTAGACTTACTAAGTAATCATCCCAATATATCTTGTACCCATCTGACACCATACATAGTTATTAGACTATTGTTGACTATATTCCCTATGCTGAACTTTATATCCCTATCACTATTCTGTAACTATCAATTTGTACTTCTTAACCCATTAACTTTGTAAAGAAAAGAGGTGGCTTTCCTGGTTTGAATGTTTTTATATATTGCTCCATGAAAATAGTTGTCATGGATGTCATGACAGGTCATGAACTGCATGATTTATTAAAACCCTGGTCAAGAATAGTCTACATTGGAATTACATGTTAGAGAGAGGATTAAATTCCAAAGACAGTGAGTAAATGGAACTCATAGAGAGATAAAATAATTCTTGGAAAACTTTAAGGAAGATGCTCTTTTGGAAACCAAGATAGAGCCATTTTTTCTTCTTATTTCCAAGCAGGGGAGCATCAGATGAAGAGGTTGGCTTGTTGAGTTTTTTGTTTGTTTTGTTTTGTTTTGTTTGTTTGTTTGGCTGGGTGGGGTATGTAGATGGGAAGGATATGCTATTCTAAAAATAGGCATTTTAAAATACTCCAATCACACTTAAGAGATAAGCAGATTTGCTTTTCCTGTTTGGGGGCATTTTCTCATTGCAGGGAAGGAAAGCAGATTTCCCTCAATTGCAAATTCAATCCCAAAATTTCTGTGCCTACATTTGTGTAATTTAGATGCACATATGATGTGGCTCCAATGTTGTTTCTAGAAGAAAGGTTGCCAGTCCCCAGTTTTGAGACTCAGGAAGGTGGTCCCAAATCTGTCTTGTTGGGTTTCACTATCAAGGACAGCAGATGTGATGTAAAAAAGAGATTATTAACATTAGTGGCCCAATATGAATTCATGCATATTAAAAGGAAATTAATTAGGATATTAATTTAGGACATTTTAATATTGCCATTTGCCCTTTCTCCAAAATAGAAGTGTCAACCAAATTCACGATCAACAATGACAGATCAAAACACACACATGTGATTGGCGCCAGCGAGAGCTATAGAGTAGTATGTATCACGAATGCCCTTGTCAACTTAGCCTTTTATACATATAGAATAAACTTGCTTAATTAGACCTGCTTTCTGATTTAGCTAAACTTTCTTCAGCCCAGTGAAGCACCCCAACTTCTCTTTCAGATAATTGTCAACAATGCAGCGGTAAATACCAATGTGAAGCAGGTTATTATTGTAGATCACTCAGGGAGAACAAAGGGTAAAATATTTAACTGCAGTGGTGTTTGACTATATTCTGCACAGTGAGAAAACCTGAAGTCATTTTCAGGATCCACCATTTCTTACATATTTTCAGTTGTGTCAAGTTTCTAAGTTTTCTAAATCTCTGTTTTCTAGCTAATGAAAAGAAAATCAGATTCCACCAACTCTCCTATGTACCTACTCCAGGTCCTCTTTGAAGATCAAATGAGATGAGGCACAGGAAAACGCTTCACAGTTACAGTGTGAAATGTTTGTACCTGGCTACGAAGCAAGTCATGTTCCTGGGCTGAAGAAACTGTAAGGAGGCTAGTCACTAGGAAGAGGAAGCCAGGCATTGCTATGCGATGTCATTACCCAGATGGACACTTAGCATATTAGTCTTTTATATATATATATATATATATATATATATATATATATATATATATATATAGACTAGAGGCCTGGTGCACGAAAATTCATGCACCTGGGGGGGCCCTCAGCCCTCAGTCTGGGAGTCCTCAGGGGATGTCTGACTGATGGCTTAGGCCTGCTCCCTCTGTGGGAGGCAACCGGGCGGGCCAATCAAAGGATGGCACCAGCTGGGGAGCAGCTGGCCCTGCCCCCCACTGCCCCACCACTGCTGCCGCCACCAGTGGCCTCCCTCTGTGGGAGGCGACCGGGTGGGTTAGTTAGGGGACAGTGCCAGACGGCAAGAGGCCAGCCCTGCCCCCCGCCACCACAGCTGCTGCCGCCCTCCAATCACCATCCACTCCCTCTACCCATTGGCATGCACCTTGGCTGGCCTGGCACTGCCTGCTTGCTGGCCCCACCCCCTGCCAACTGGTCATTCTACTGTTCGGTCAATTTGCGTACTATGCTTTTATTATATAGGATGGCCTCAGCCAGTAGACAGAACCCACATCTTCTGAATGACACTTTGCTCATACAGAGGCTACTGAGATGCACAGAGGGAATGAGGTTCCTGTGGAGAGACTATAGTTAACTACAGTGGGGCCTTGACTTACGAGTTTAATTCATTCTGAGACCGAGCTCGTTAAGGAGCTTGTTAAGGAGCTCGTTAACTCATATTACCCTATCAACTCAATGCAAAAAATCGGCGAGAGACAGCTGGTATCTCAAAAAACTCGTTAGTTGGGACACTCGTAAGTCAAGGCCCCACTGTATATTGGAGCTAAAGGCCTAAGTGGCTGAACTTTTAATAATTGCCAATTTAGCAGGTGGGAAATTCAGGAGGAGAGTAAGGGTACATTCTTCTAAAATCTAGAGAGCTCAGGTAGGGCTGTGGGTGCTTGAAGGCTGAAAGCCATTGATCACCATGATGTCAGAGTTCTCAGCAGACAATTGTGTGGGAAACAACAGTGGCAGGGAGAAATACCTGCATTAATATCTGGACAGTTCTCTTTCTTGGAATTTTAAAAGTTGATTTGCAAAATTTCCCTGAAATAAGTGTATTATTTTGTTATTGTAAGATGATTTCCATTGTAACCAGTAGGATCTCTTTTCACTACTTTTCTTCTAGCCAGAGTAGTTGCATGTGGCAGCCCTGAGCTGCCAAGAAAATATATTTCTATAGGTTTCTAAACAGGAGTTGAATTCTCTTGCCAGGGGAATTTCCACTATAATGTGGGTAGGGGAAACAGGATGCCCAGTATTGTGAGACCACCTCACCAGCCATATTGAGATTTAAACCCTTAAAAGGGTAATAGGTATTTTTCTGATAAAAACTGAGACAACATAATAGTCAGTAAACTAACTGTCTGGCAAATCAGTGGCAAGGTTGCCATGTGGCCTCTGGCTCACATTTAGCTGGTAATGTCAGTGAGTGAGTTTGTAAGAATTCCATGCTTTCATTTATGTATATGTATAAAAGCCCAGCGACCAGAACGGCCGGTGCTTATGACATACACTGCAGCAGCCAACCAGCCTGATCCAGGCCCTGATCAGCCGCCCCCTGGCCAGCCCTGCCCCCGTTCGGCCCCACCCACCCCAATAGGGGGCAGGGCGGGGCTGGCTGGCCAACCAACCACGGCTTCTCCCCCCCCACCGGCCCAGCCCGATGGGCCCCTATCGGGGCAGGCCAGCTGGACCCCACCCATGCACAAATTCGTGCATGTGCATGGGGCCTCTAGTCTACACTAATAAAAGAGAAACATGGTAATTAGCGTACGACAGCTACCCTTCCCATTGGCTAATCAGCATATCCTTATGCAAATTAACTGTCAGCCAAGATGGCGGCCAGCAGCCATGCACTGAAGCGAACAGGGAGGCTTGCTTGCTCCAGTGATGGCAGATTCCAACGTTCCCCGCCTGACTTGCCGGCCTCTCAGCTGCAACTCTAAGCAACTATGTTGCAAATATAGAAGCTAAACAAAACCCCAGAAACCGGCTTTCAGTCAGCCGGGCTTCAGCCAGCCGGACCGCAACATTGTATCAAATACAGAAGGTAAAGGCCAGAAACCTGCTTTCAGCAGCAAGGCCTCAGAGCTAAAGCTGGCCCAGAATTGCCGAAACCGGTTTGGCTCAGTGGATAGAGCGTCGGCCTGCGGACTGAAAGGTCCCAGGTTCGATTCCGGTCAAGGGCATGTACCTGGGTTGCGGGCACATCCCCAGTAGGAGATGTGCAGGAGGCAGCTGATCGATGTTTCTCTCTCATCGATGTTTCTAGCTCTCTATCTCTTTCCCTTCCTCTCTGTAAAAAATCAATAAAAATGTATTTAAAAAAAAAAATAAAGCTGGCCCAGAATAAAAGAAAAAAAAAGAAAAAAAGGAGCTTCAGTCACCCGCCAGCCTGAAAACGGCCCTCAGCCCCTCACCCAGACTGGCCAGGCACCCCAGTGGGGACCCCCACCCTGATCCAGGACACACTTCAGGGCAAACCAGCTGGCCCCCACCCGTGCACCAGGCCTCTATTCTATATAGTAAAAGGGTAATATGCCTCCTGGCACCGGGATCAGCGGAGCAGCGAGGCTCCCGGCACCAGGATCAGCGTGACAGGGGGCAGCGCCCACACCCCCTGATCGCCCTGGGCTCTGTGAGTGACAGGGGGCGGGGCCACAACCTCCCTATCCGCCCTGCTCTGTTCGTGACAGGGGAAGGCGCCCCACCCCCCTGATCGGCCCTGCTCTGTGGGTGATAGAGGGTGGCGCCCCAATCCCCCTCCACGGGCCTTGCTCTGTGTGTGACAGGGTAGAGCCATAACCTCCCCATTGGTCCTGCCCTGAGTGTGACAGGGTGCAGCGCCCCAACCCCCTGATCCGCCCTGCTCTGTGTGTGACAGGGGGTGGTTCCCCAACTCCCCTATTGGCCCTACTCTGTGAGTGACAGGGGGGAGCTCCTCAACCCCCTGATCGGCCCTGCTCTGTGCATGACAGGGGGGAGCTCCTCAACCCCCTGATGGGCCCTGCTCTGTGCATGACAGGGGGGAGCTCCCCAACCCCCTGATCGACCCTGCTCTGTGTGTGACAGGGTATGGAGCCCCAACCCCCCTGATGGGCCCTGCTCTGTGAGTGACAGGGGGCAGCGCCCCAACCCCCTGATCGGCCCTGCTCTGTGAGTGACAGGGAGCAGCGCCCCAACCCCCTGATCGGCCCTGCTCTGTGCGTGACAGGGGGTGGTGCCGAAACCTCCCCATCGACCCTGCCTTGAGTGTGACAGGGGGCGGTGCCCCAACCCCCCAATCGGCCCTACCCTGAGCGTGACTGAGGGTGGCATCGCAACCTCCCGATCCTCCCTGCTCTGTGCATGACAGGGGGCGGTGCCCCAACTCCCCAATCGGCCCTGCTCTGAGCCTGACCAGGGGCTGCACCTAGGGATTGGGCGTGCCCTCTGCCACCCAGGAGCAGGCCTAAGCCAGCAGGTCGTTATCTCCTGAGGGGTCCCAGACTGCAAGAGGGCACAGGCCGGGCTGGGGGACCCCCCTCCCTCCCCGAGTGCACAAATTTTTGTGCACCGGGCCTCTAGTCCTATATAATAAAAGGCTAATATGCAAATAGACCGAACTGCAGAACGACCGGTCGCTATGATGTACACTGACCACCAGGAGGCAGACACTCAACACAGGAGCTTCCCCTGATGGTCAGTGAGCTCCCACAGGGGGAGTGCCACTCAGCCAGAAGCCGGGCTCACGGCTGGCAAGTGCAGCAGCAGTGGCAGCAGCCTATCCTGCCTCCGTGGATGTCTAACTGGTGTCTTAGGCCCACTCCCCTAAGGGCCTAAGCTGTCTGTTGGACATTTACTGAGGGCTCCCGGACTGCGAGAGGGTACAGGCTGGGCTGAGGGACCCCTCCGAGTGCATGAATTTTGTGCACTGGGCCTCTAGTATTAAATAAAATGTGATCAGTTTAAATGAAGGAAACCAAAACCTTTTATTCATGTATTGGGAGACCCCAGATTTGGTTCTGTATTGTTTCTAAACCTTAGTAAATGGGAAAATGGGGCGGGGGGGGGGGGGGAGGCTGTAACAACTCATTGTGTTTTTTTTTTATACAGTAAGGTGATAGAGAATGGGGTGGTAGAGTGGTCATGGGTATTGACTAGCCTAAGATCTGTTGCTGCACTAGCATTCTGTGGGTCTGTGATGAGCAGCTTTGTTTTCATGGAGCACAAATGAAATGTGTTCTGAAATGTGTTCTTATGGCTCTTGCTGTGGCATTTCTCTGTCAATAAATGTGGTTCTGCATTTTGGATTTTAGTAAACAATAAAATCCCTGTGCTCTTTAATAATCTATATGCTAATAGGTTTCTGCCGAACAGTGAGGCTCCAGAGCTGGAGTTTGTGAAAGATTCAGAGCAAGTATACAGATTAGCTGCTAATGCCAAGTTGTAAAAGAGAGTGATAAAAGTAACTGGGTACTGACCATATGCTAGGTATTCTACTAATTGCTCTACCTGTCTTCTTTTATTAATGCTCAGTATAATCCTATAAGATCAGGATTATTTTGATCTCATTTAGTAACTGGTTGTAGTGAGGCTTAGAGAGTAACTTGCCCAAGCTCACAGAGCTAGAAGGTGGCAGAGGCTGGATTTGAATGCAGGTTGCTTGTTGCTGGGAAGGCTCTTTTAAACATAGTGTGATGGTCTGTTGACATTTTATGTTTATTGCAGTAAACTCTTTTCTGCAGTGTTTTGGGAAAATTGACATTATCTTAAAATGCTACATGTGATAAATGTTTTAAAATTGCCATCTAAAAACAAACAAGTAACTTAACCAACCATTAAAAATTTCATATAAACTTACTGTACAATAAAATGTTCCAGGTTTAAATTAAACAGATTAAAATAAATATCCAGTTTAATTCCCAGAACTGTCAGCTACTCACTATCTGTGTCGTCAATTAGACATTATCAGCTATTTGTGTGTTCAAGAGTTTTATTGAGTTACCACCAGTTTTTTGGTGTTTTGAGTGTTGCTATGGATGCCATTGCTTTGCTCTGCTTTGAGAACTGTTGTCAGAAAGAGCCAAACACACACCACTGATCTCATGGTTTCTCCAATGAAAAGACTTTCAAATGGAAGACTAGCTTAGTGCTTAATTACTTCTGATGAAGACTGTGCACAGTGAAACTGCCACTCGTTCTCACAAGTACCTTATTCTGCATGTATATTAAAAAATCCCAATCAAAGCCATTGTCAGCAACAGTATTCCCATGTAGCCTATTTCATACAGGAACTGTCCAGAAGCCTCAAATAATTCATGGTATTTGACAACTGAGTTTATACATTTTCTAAGAACTTTTAGAAGATCTAGAAAAGTATGAATGAGGCTGGGAGGAAGAATGACTATTTGTTACATTTTATTTGCCTTTCCTTCCAAATAAGTATTTGTTCATAGGGGACCTTTTCTTTGGGCAATCATGGTATTTTCTTACTTATTATTCGTAGTATAGCAAAATATTTACATTTCCTTACTGAAAATGAAGGACATTTTAGTTTTTAGCTGCAATAATTAATGGCCCTCCTGCCACATACCACAAAAGCCACCCCCACCCCCACCCCACTCTGTGGATTTCAGGATATACCTTCTGTTTGTTTGTTCTTTTTACAATTAAGGATGTGTGAGATAAAGGGGAGATAGCATGTCTCACCATGAGCACACTTCCTTATGAATCCACAATAGAGTGGGTTTCTAGGAAAATGAGCTTTATGTTCTCAAACTTTATAAATGTTTTCCCCAGTCCTCCTTCTCTTTCTCATTGTTTCTACTGGCTTCAGGCCTCTCCTTTCTTTCCCTTGGCTGCTCTGCATTGATTCTCTCACTGCACTGGCTGGTTAGCATGTTAAATATCGTGAGAATAAGCTGCTCCCTGTCCTGGCATTGCTTTTTGAAGGAAACATTTCCTTCCCTTGTGCAAGCCAAGGAGTTCCTTCCATGGGGAGAAAGTTGGAGTGCTGATTGGAAACATGCATGATCGCTGGTTTAAATTTGGCTCATTTGCAACAGAGAGAGGTTGGGAGAGATAGGAGAGAGAGGTTCTCCTGGTTCTGAGGTGGTTCCCACATCTGCTTCTTATTAGGAGCACCGTGGAGAAAAGATTTGGAAATTAACTTAGTTGCGGAATAATAAAGTAGACCTCAATATGGGGGATTATAAATGATTACCCTAGAAAATGAAGGGACAACTTCTCATCCCCTGGGTCCCTTACTTTTTCTGAGGTGTTTTGGCACTAAATAGAAACTGGAGAGGTATCCTGTACCCTCTCTATCCCCAGATAATATTTACTTCCTCTTCCTAAAGAGGGTAATATTAACACCCGGGGGTGTTCTTAGTGACATAATCAGATTTGTATCTTTGGGGGAGAGGCAGGCCTGCTAGTCTTACCTGTTCTGGGAACTCTCAGGTGGTACTCTAGAAATAGACACCAGGCATAAATCTTCAAAAATAAAAAAACTTTGACTGTCTTTCTCATCATTCCAGCTCCTGACCTCTGTAGAGGTCAACATCATAACATGAAGAAGACACCCAGACCTCATAGTGCGATTCTCTGCATATTCTCATATGTTCATTTGTTTCTTTTTTTTCCTCATCCCATATTGCAGAGATCTTGTTACTATCTTATTTTTCCTGTGCTCAGAGCAGTGTTTGGAATATTATGAGCACCTCACAATCAAATGTTGCCTGAGTGAATCAAGGAAGCAATGAAGGAAACTGCCCATAAAGGGTATTTCTGGATCTTTGAGTTCTTTACTGAGATAGCTCTGCATTGGGATTGAATCCCCACCACCTCCCCACCCCAGACTTGCAATAGGTCATTCTAACCCCTCTAAGGTAAATTCACCGACATTTGGGGGTTGGCAGGTAGATGACCTTCCAGACCACTTTGAATTACCAGGATTTGGGAAGCTTTTACATTCACTTAGAACACCCACATCATAGAACTCTGAAAATTAGAGCAACAATTGTCCATTAATATGGTATAAGTTTGCAGGCAAGTGGCTTAATTAGTTAACTTCTTCAACAACTATCTAGCTCTTTTTTTTCATTTTCCCTTATTAAAATGATCCTAGATTATTATTTTTTTATATTTTATTGATTTTTTTTTTTTATAGAGAGGAAGGGAGAGGGATAGAGAGTTAGAAACATCGATGAGAGAGAAACATCGATCAGCTGCCTCCTGCACGCCCCCCCACTGGGGATGTGCCCACAACCAAGGTACATGCCCTTGACCAGAATCGAACCCGGGACCCTTGAGTCCGCAGGCCGACGCTCTATCCACTGAGCCAAACCAGCCAGGGCGTGATCCTAGATTATTGATTTTAATTATTTTAACTACTCATTTTTTATTTTAAGAGTCTAATTAGAAAATCCCTGATTCACTCAGGAAATGGGGGTTTATGTAAAGGCAGATTTTACATCTTGTTATGAGAATTACTTCATTGTTACTTTCTAATTTCTCTGCTAGAAAGTGAGTAAAGTCACCTCTTCATGCCTCAACTGAGAGAGGAGAAGTAATTGAAATAATTTATGTTCAGGTCATCTTGAGTCTGAAAGAGGGAGGCACGTCATCCCAAATAAGAGAGCCCATGACAGGCGTGTGTGAGCCTAGCTCTCCAGGCAGAGACATCTCTAGTCTGCACTCTCACATTGGAAATAGTTGTGGAGGAAAATTTCACCACAGAGACCTGTGACTAAACACAGTCTGGTGACTAATAACTCATTATTTTTAATGTTATTTTATGTAAAAAACAAAGGGGCCTTTTTGAAATAATCTTCTAAATGGGTCTGTCTCAAAGAGTTCCAAACCTTTTATTTGCTAGCTAATAGCAAACTATCTAATTAATGTGGCACAAGTAAAGAGGAGCAAGCCTCCCTAATCTTTGAATGAAATTGTTCTAAATTTCTTAAGATCGCAGTAATCCATCATGGCCTTTCCATCTTTTCTGCTTGTAATGACCATATACCTCCCAATTCTATGAGTAATTACTTTCTCCTTCTAATTCAAAATTTCCAGGAATTCAGGGAGTCTTATTGGTTCTACTCAGTTAGTTCCAACAGGGCATGGCCAGCGTCTGGGTTTCTACCTATAGGCCAAGTGACCATTCTGGGTCTGTCAGCATTGGTTTCCATGAATCTGCCCCAGGAGAACTCTAAACAGAGAATTTTTCCTCAGAAGGAAACAGGGAAACGACAATATTTCAGAACCTTGGCATGTTTGGGACGGAACAGAATCAAAAACCTGGCTTGTCTAGTTCCATCAACTCTTCAAATGTCAACTCATTAAAGAATAACAAGGAAGAATTTAGTTTGCATGAAGCTGAAAGCAACCTTGGGTAGTACTTAAATGAACCACCCTCATTTTACAGATCAGAATCTGATGCACAATTGCCCTGGCCAAGATCACCAAGGGAGCTTAGGGCAGAGCTGGGAGAACTCAGGTGGACTCACTCGAGGAGTGCTGATGTGATTCTGGCAAACTATCTCTAAAAGCTTTGCTAGTCCATGTTCCTCCTTCCCTATTTTCTGTAATAAAGAGAAGAGTTTCATTTCCAAATAAATATATTAAAATCATAATTAGAAAATCAAGTAAGAAGGCAATAAGTAAATAGTCCAATGTTCTGGTATGTTTTAAAGTGTTTACCTCATCTAGTTTGTGAAATAAAAATAACTACCCAAATTTTGATAATATTGTTAACATTGTTTAGGCTCTTTAACTTCTACCTACTGAAGTTGATATTATACCTCTGACTATGTCAATGGAGGAAGTATGTAGAGAAGATCAATACTGTATTAATATTAAATCAAAAACTCTCATTTATTTGAGAAAGACCAAAGTTGGTAAAAAGAAACAATTTATAGAACAAAAAGAAGCACAATTCATTGATTTCAATGGCATAAGACAAATATAGACAGGCCAACAATATATTTATCGCATGGAATCCTAAGGAGATCTACTATGATGACTACTTAGTATATTAACTTTCTGTGTTCATAAGTTGTGTAGCTGGAGTGTATATAAATTATCCAGAAATGCGGATACTACAAACTTTATTCCAGACCTATTATAATGAATAGTTATTCTTATTTAGTATAGCTGAACTTAAAAAGTTTATAAGGTTTTAAATATTTGGGTTTTGAAATCATCTGTTTCTCAGAAATTTTCCACAATTAGGTGAGCACAGTATTATCTGTGGACTGTATCTTGCTGATGGGAATATGAATCTCAGGACTAAGAAGGAATGGTAAGGGTGGTGTTCACTGAAAATTGATTCTTAAACGAATGCCTGCTGTAGGCAAAAGACCACACCCTGCTGTTCCCATTTATTTCTCATTTAATTCTTTAAGTATCGTGTATAGGAAAGTGGGGAAAAGAATGTGGTAAGGGCCATTTATCATCTGAATCTAGATAGTATTTTAAAGGAAAAACAACCTTTTAGTCCTTTGGCCATATGACATATGTTAAAAAGCAGGAAGAGCAGTGCCCTATTGGTTGATATTTAGAACCTACATAATTCATCTTCTCTCCAGTTCAGGATCATCTTAGTCTTCGCTGGTCTGAGTAAAGCTCTGGAAAACAATGTGGTCAACCCAATCTCTTTCTTTCTGTTTGGGGATGGCTGACTTTTTATCCTTAGTCAGTCTTTCATGAAAATTTAATTTTGTTGGATTTGGCAGGTTAGCTTGATGTAAACAGATTTCTAAAAAATCACAAGCAATTTAATTACAAGAAATAGAAGGTAATTCCCTAATGGCTGCCTGCTGTTATAGAAGTAGTAGTCATAACAGCCTTCTTCATATTTTCCATTTTTCACTATTTGAGACAACCCAAAAGAGAACGGGTAAAAGGGCTGCTGAGTGTACTGCCAGCGAACTAGACACTGAAATAAGGAACACCAGTGACATGTCAATTTCCCTTGAGAAAACCAGGCTATTTAAAGAAACCATGAGCTGGTGAAACATTGGTAAAACGATTGAGGAAAAGCTTGTCAGTATTAAAGGGCATTCTGAAGGTTGTTGGAGATGTTTAATTTACCCTTTTTCAAAAGACTTTATTGACTTGATTCTATTTTAAATGTAGAGTCAATAGAACCTGTTTCATCCTCCCCTCCCCTGCTTCCTCCAAAAAACCCCTCAGAACTGACTCCCACCTCAAATCACTACAAAATCTCAAGAGAAATAAAAGCACTAATATTGAATCACGCTCCCTGATAACTCACTTTTCTCAACTCCAGCTAACACATGATCTTAACAAAGTAGACAGGGTTCTTTTTCAAACCAACTGTAAGATAAGGGGAAATAACAACTTGTGACATTCCAATAGCAGCTGGAGTGACCAGAGAATTATTGCTTCTGCGGGGGAAGAAGTTTTTTCCTACCCTTCTAGGTTCTTCCAGCTGGTCTAAGAATTAAATCGACATAAGACTGATTATCAAGAGAAAAATAACTAAATTTAATTACATACATACATATGGAAACCCCACATAGATGAGAGAGTCAGAGACCCCACATACATGAGAGGTAAAACTGAGGTACATATGGCATTCTGAGCTAGGGTGAGTTGAGGCACCTGAGGCTTCTGAGGGAGGAGGATCATTTGCAGCTTAATAAAAAGAGCAGACATTCAGTAATTAAACATTTGCCTAGCCCTATAGATAGGTCATAAAAAGTTATTTCTTATAACTTTATGATGGACAAGTTTCCAAATTTAAATTCTTTAAGGGAGATGTGAAAATTTCTCTTGAGCGTGCAAGGAGGTCTCAATTGCCTTCAGCTCAAAATAATCCACATGCCAACTGAAGAAGCCCATTTTGGGGAGGCCTGTCTTGAACCCCTTCACTTCCTTCCCTTTCTGGCTATGTTGAGTCATCAGAAAGTACAAGTGAGCCCTAGTCGTTTTGGCTCAGTGGATAGAGCATCAGCCTGCAGACCAAAGGGTCCCAGGTTCGATTCTGATCAAGAGCACGTACCCCGGTTGCAGGCTCCTCCCTGGCCCGGGGCCCTGGTTGGCTTCTGCAAGAGATAACCAATCAATATGTTTCTCTCACATCAAAGTTTCTCTCTGCTTTCCCTCTCCTACTCTCTCTAAAAGATCAATGGAAAAATATCCTCAGGTGAGGATTAATATTAAAAAAACTCTTTAAAATTCTGGTATGGTTAGTAAGATAAAGGCCTTTGCAGAAAATAACATTTTATATATTTGTTCACTTGTTCAGAGAGTTTAAGTAACTTGCTGAGGATAAGTGGCTTTTATGGGGTATAACAGATTTCAATCCAGAAATGCCTTACTTTGAAGTGGGAAACTTTCCATTACGCCTCAAGAAATCTCAGGATTAGGAGCATCAACTCAGTTCTAACCTTGTAAAATTCTCACAGAAAAAGTCCCCTCTGTGTCACAATATTTGTGTAGGAAATCATAAACAAAAATTGACAAAAGCAGACACACACACATACGCATATATGCTCGATAAATTCTTCTTTTAGACCTTGATATCTCCTTCTTTTTTGGAAATCTATGTGCTATAAGTCACTTAAAAGAAGCCTTCTTCATTTAAAAATATATTTGTCAAAGTAATTTTTAGGGTAATTTTGTTTTTAGAACCAATTTCCTTCAATATACAAAACAAACCTTATTAATTTTTATATAACTGCTCTTCTTTTGTGTTGATTTATATATAACTGATCTCCCCCCGCTTTTTTTGCATTTCATCCAATCAAGTGCCTCTTTGTGGTGTTGGGTATTCTTGTACCAACTCTGCTAATAAATTTTAATATTGACTTGTCTACTAAATTGGAAGATTCCTCATAATAAATCTATTGGCATGCAATGACATGTAAAAGGATAGTTAAGTAGAAGACCAATTGATAGAAATTATTTTAGACAAAATAAAGTAAAATTGTATATATTTAGAAATGGAATTCACACTAACCTAAAATTCTAGTAAGTACTAAATGTTAAAAATAATATCAATTATAGTTCTGAACTGAGTATGCAAAGGAAAGAGGCATTCTGTTATCCTGATTTGAGTTGCACTATTTCCAGAGTATTTTACACAGACTTGAGCTAGACTTGGAGCAAATTTTTTTAGTTAGCTAAATTTGATGATATTTGGTTAGATTGGATGATCTCAAAGTAAGTAGTCCAAATCTAAATTCTTCTCTAAACTGATTAGTAAATCTGTTGAGTTCATAGGTCACTGGTGAAAAATAACATGGTTTGAGGGAATAACAAGGTTTTGCTAAAGCTTCTAGTAGTTACCTCTGGGCTATGAAAATGTATGGAGAAGTTTGACCCCAAAGGAAGTTGAGAAAATGCAGAGCAGCACTGGTGGGACTTGTCACCTCCTCAAGTTCTTGTTCAAGTTCAGGAGTGTACACTCTGCCCTTCAGTTTCTTAGGAGTTGAATTCCAATTTCCACTAGGTATGTCAATTTTACTCTTCTTTTTGATTACTTATAGTCAGAAATTACTCTTATATTGAATTTCAAAACTTGACTTTTCCTTAAAAACACAAATATTATTGTGGGAAGTAGAGATGCTGGTAGAGCTGCTCATCATCTTTTCCTTCTCATTGGTTGAAGTGTAGAGGAGGAGGAGGAGGAGGGGGAGGGGAGGAAGAGGAGGAGAAGGAGGAGGAGGAGGAGGTTTAAAAAATGTGGTTCACTAACACCTACTGTAAGGACCTGTTTTCATCTGCAGACACTCCTTTATTGAGAGAGGTATACCTTTCTTGCTTTATGCAGTTGGGAAGGGAAAGGTATGCTCAATTAAGAGAAGCTAAGGCTGCCTGGCTGGCATGGCTCAATGGTTGAGCATCGGCCTGTGAACCAGGAGGTCATGGTTCAACTTCTGGTCAGGGCATATGCCTGGGTTGTGGGCTTGATGCCCACTGTGGGGCATGCAGGAAGCAGCCAATCAATGATTCTCTTTCATCATTGATGTTTATCTCTCTCTTCCTCTCTGAAATCAATAAAAGTATATTTTATTAAAAAGGAGAAGCTAAAGCTAAAATATACCTCTCTCATTGCATACAGGTGGGCTGGGGAAGCTAATGCTAAATTAAAGAAGTTTGAAGCTGCATCTTTAAGCAGTCATCTTGCCTTCCAGACGGAGAAACCCACATGCAGAACAAAGTCAAGCAGAGGTTTGGAGTTGAGATACCAAGAAAGTCTTTGCATACAATTTTGCCTAAACTCACTTTGGTCCCTTGAGATCCCGGTTACATGAGCTAATAAACTTACCTCTTTTGCTGATGCTTAATTTTACTTGCATTTTGTCACATGCAGCTAAAACAGTACTACTAGTAAATACCCACAACATTCATGATTCAGAATAAGAAAGACATTAAGATATCTATTTCATTTGAATGATTGTTATGGCCAGAAATTATCTTTATCCAGAGCTCTAAAACTGGTACCACTAAGCCGTCACATAGGACTTCCAAGCAACCTCATCTTGGCATTGCTCACAGAAGGTGGAGATTGACTCTGCAGTGTGACCTGAAGCGCTGTGAAACACCAGACATACAGATGTCCTCAGAGGTGCTGCACCTGAGAACCCTCAAAACAAATGTGTAGACCTTATAAACCAGTGGTTCTCAACCTTCTGGCGCTTTAAATACAGTTCCTCATGTTGTGACCCAACCATAAAATTATTTTCGTTGCTACTTCATAACTGTAACATTGCTACTGTTATGAATCATAATGTAAATATCTTATATGCAGGGTGGTCTTAGGCGACCCCTGTGAAAGGGTCGTTCGACTGCCAAAGGGGTCGCGACCCACAGGTTGAGAACCGCTCTAATGAGGAGCTATGTGGGCTACTCTCCAGTCATTTTCTTTGAGTGGGACATTTATTTACTCTTTCTTGACATACTGTTTCATGGCTCCTTGGTACAATCAGATACTTTATTTTATGTAATGATGAATTCTTCCTGAATACATTGTGTTTTTTGTAAAACTCTACCAGCCTTCTCCCACTTACCAGTTAGGATTTCTTAAGGAAAGATGCTCTTTATTTTCTGTATTATTAGAATATTATCAACATGGAATGCTAAGTTAAACTTGTCATTTCCCCCCTTAGCTCAATGAACTATGCCCTTTTTATTACTAACATATAAGTTAAGCCTGTGCTGTCAGCATTAATTGAATTTCCTGAATCATGCTTATGATTCAACCTGATTCCACGATTGGAATTTTGAAAAATGAGTCCCCATAGTTATCTTTACTAGATTTGTGTTTATGCTCATGTTCACTCTCACCAATTCCTTGCCAATATGGCAGGTTTTCATTCTGAGTACCATAAAATGCAGTTATTTTAGTGGACAGAATTCCTGTATTTTAATGATGCTGGGTTGTTGTTTTTTGTGCAGTGTCTAGGCCATTGCTCTAATTTTCCAGTCCAGTCATGGCTAGGCAAACTACAATGTCTTAGGCTGTGTTTAGGGTGGTTTGACTCCGCCATGCTAAAACATGCTGCCAATATCATAAATCCTCTAAGTTTGAAGGTTTTTCTCAATGTGTAAAATACAGAAGTGTGGAATAGATTTTACTTTGGGTGGTTTTGGAGAAGTGGCCATGCAAGAAATTGATTTCAAAACAATCACTGCCACCATCTGTGCACCAGAAAACATATTCAGTGGTCTGATAGCACCCCCCTGGATACAGCCAGCAGAAAAGAGCTCAGGAAATCATTGAGATTGTCTTCCCTCTCAGGAAAAAAAAGTGGGGGGGAGATGGCTATGCAGAACTGACTTTCCTTGGAGAAGGGCATCTTAATGCTTTTAGGATAATGTTTATTTTTGTTGTTGTTTACATAACATGACTTACTGCTACCTTACTGGCAAAGTACTATCTTCCCTTCTCTTATTCATGAAACATTTATACTTGCACTATTAGGTTCTATAAAAGCTCTAAGTGTTTAAAAGAATATAGAAAAATATGAGTAAAGAGCATGAGAATGTTGAATTTGCAAAGATAGACTGCTTTCCTTAGGTAAAATATCTTCCTAATTTCAAGCCCTCTCCAGGGGGCTAAGGAAAGCTTTAAATATCCATTCAAAATTCTTCACAGCCAGACATCTCTTTTAAAGGAATTAGGTTACATCAGTTGATGTAATTAACTCAGATTGTTTGGGTGATTCAAATCCCAAAGGCAGCAATACATCTGTGCAGCATGCACATTTCCCCTCTGTGCAAAGGCGCCAGTGGTTTCGATTTTGGGTGTGTATTTGAAGGGGTTGAGGGAGTGGGGGCAGGAGAATGAGCTGGTGAAAGGTAATATAGAGGAAAATCATGTACTAAAAAAGTTTTTTGATGCTATCTGATTTCCTTCTAAATTATTCTTTAAAAAAGAAAGATCAGTTTGAAATCAGTTTGTGGTCAGCTATATTAAAATAAAACATCTTTTGTTTCATTAGCCAAGTTATTCTTTACTGCCCTTTGAGCATCTGGCAAGCGGTATAGAGCTGGAGGGAGGTAAATCTTTTAGTCAGTTGGTGAACTGGAGGGTATACCATTTACTCACCTCTGACTTGCAAAAGGAGGGACCAAAATCTTGTGTTTTCAGAGCAAATCCATTTGCTTTATTTGATATTTGGAATTCATTTCACGTAGAATCTTTAAGCTATAAAGACATATTTAGTAGTTTCTGTCTAATTCCTTAAAATATTCAGAGGATCAGATCATGCCCTTTTCCATGATGATTATTATGAAGACTTATCACCACAACAACCCACTGTATTTCTTGACCAGATTCTACAGAGCCTGGCCAGTCTCTACTTACTCTTAGTGTCATATAAGCAATTGTGGTGTCATGTAAAATTGTTGCTATCTTTCAATTTTAATTCATTTTGATATTTTAAAACTGAAGATTTCTCTTGCAGTGAAAAGATTTATAATAAGAGGTGGATAGAATGTACGCAATTAATCAAGAATGTGGTACATAGTAATAGAAATTTCTATCAACTATGACTAGATCACCAAAGTTAAAACTATATTTTTCACAAGAAAATTATCAGTTCATATTTCATATGGCTTAGCTTGGTGTTATATATTCATTTGTAGAAATAATGTAGCAAAACATTATTTTAAGCAACAGAGCTTAAATACACATTTTTATCTTTAACTAAAATCAAGATTTTTTAATTTGGGAGTACTCTTCTGGAGTAAAAGGGGTTTGAAATCACATTTGTCTATATTTTTAGAAATGTCTGGTAAAAAGATATCTAAGCCTTAGTCAAATATTATAAAATATAATAATTTCAATTATACGTGAAAGAAAAACTCCAACCTGAGTCTGACCACAGTATTGGAGGGGCTTCTGTGTTTTCAAAGAAATGTCTCAATTTTGGCCCATTTGTCTAGACAGAGCAAGGGAGAATGACTTTTCCATCAATTCTAGAATTGAAAAGCTACAATTCTGGTCAGATTTTTTTCAACCTCTCTCATCCAGTATATATCCCTTCAGGGAACTATCCTAATTGGTGATGGAATAGCAAATTCACTCTTAATCCTGGAGTTATTCAAAGTTAGCGTTGGAAGGTTCTTTAGGGATTATTGTCTAATTCTCTATTTTGTAGATGAGTATGCTGAGGTCCAAAGAGGTGAAGCAACTTTTCCATTGCCATACGATGAATTTGTCAGAACTGGACTTAAGTCTTGCTGCCCATGAGATTACATAGTAAGTCTCTGGAATCATTATTCTTCATAGATTGGTGGGTTTCCTTTCCATATATGGACCATTATATATTCCTGTACATTTGGGACATTTGAAAGATGGGAATAAACCCCTATGTGTGGTGGTGGCATAAAGGACAAATCTGATTCTGAGCTAAGAGACACACTGCTTAAATGTGACCAGTCTTTAGTTTATCAGTGTTACTGCTTAGTAGTTACTGCTTAGTAGTTACTAGAACTTTCTGGAAACAGTTTGTTACAATCCTCCAGTTGGGCAAATTCAGTTCTTTCATTTGCTAGAATCAGTGACCATTTTCCCTTTTAACAGATAAATCAAATCACAACCTACTTTAAGTAATAACAATTCATTAGGCACAGTAAATATAATGTCAACAAACATTTTAATGGACTAAATTTCCTCTTCAAAAATATTTGATTTTTATTTAAGCTTCTCATTCATCAAATGCTAAAAAAGTTGAATTATCAAAACTACATTGTTTTTATTCCTCTACAGAATAGTATCACAACTTTATTTTTTTTAATATTAAAAACACGATAAACATTGATACAGAATTTCACTCTAGGAATGCATTCTAAATGTATAATCAGACAAATAAGAGAAAAAATAAACAAAGATCTTAATCACATTGCTGTGTAAAATACTAAAAATGTGAATTAAAATGTTCAACATTAGAGGACCAGTAGATTAAAACATGTAATCTACAGAATGATTATTCAATTCTTAAAAATAAATATACACCTAAATATTTTTGACATAAAAGATGAATCAATAATCAGTAATTTTGGTTAGAGAGGGCACTGTTTGTGAATGTGGTATTTCCCAGTTCCCTAAGGCATTTCAGCATCATCCCAAGGTAAATAAAGGTCCATAGAATCAACTTCTTTTGACATCTTCTACCAGGCCTTTGTTCCATCTATGCTTGTGGATCAACAGGGGTTAAATGCAACTATTAAATGCATCTTTTCCCACTATCTGGGAGATCTCAATTGCTTAGAATAATAGTTGTCAACTATTCATATGGGATGTATTAAGATTGTATTGCAGTCGGATTGATAAGAATGTCAAACCAGTTTTTGACTCAGAACCCCTACTGAGGGTAAAAAAAGATGCTGTGGGGGCCATCAGAGACAATTTGTTGACAGGAGATGTGGATGTGTTGTGTGTTCCTAATGGTCAACCCCTTCCAAGGGATAGGGGAGGTGGTAAGTGGTCTGCTTCCCCCAATGACAAGCCAAATGAGTGCAGCTTCAGAGAACAACTTGGAGAACACAATACTTGTCTTCTTGAGTTTGAGGAATATGAAGGCTGATTAATTTCTGAAAAAATTTAAAGGTGAGCTGCTGACTTCTAGCTCTCCTGGTGGAAGAGGAGTGAGGATTGACTACTATAGAGTGAGTTGCACACCCATTGACAGGAGATGAGGTGTGTTTTCCCAGGTGTCAAACCTAGAGAAATGACATCATTTATGAAATCCCATAAAATTGCTTCCACCCAAAAGGACAGCAGGAAAAGACTAGAGATGAGCCTTTAAAGTTAGGGGCTGAGGGGGTACTTGTGAGTAATCCAACACAGAAAGCCTCACTCACACCAGGGAACTGCACTCAGAGCATCCTAACTGGGTGGGGCAGAGAAGCATATCTGTGGTACTCACAAAAGTGCCCCACTTGAGAAAGAGCCAATGTTTTGCTGTTTGATACACAGAGAGCTTTGGTACCAGATTACAAATCTCCTAACCAAGTATGGCCTCTGCGTTTCACCTCCTCTCCCTCTCAATAACAACCCTGGAGGGGCCAAAGGAATTTAGTGAGCAAAGAGGAGCTATAGGGGCAGCATGGAGAAGCAGTGAGGAAGCTGGCCAAACTCCCCCTCCCATACAGTGATATCTTCATGAGGTTTTATCCTGGGGTGGGGATAAAATAGTTGATAAATCAGGTCAAAGGGAGATATGAGAAAGAATAAAATGATTTTCTGCTTTTACCCCATTAAAATACTCAATAATTAGTAATACTTAGAAAAAATATTCTGTTGGGTAACTTACTAATTATAAAGTTATTTTAATATTTCAGAATTTTCACTTTTAACAAGTCATTTTTTATAACAGTCTAAAACCAGTCCTCAAATAGACTTTATAGCTTTAATGCAAATTCATCTTCATCCAAAATGAGACTAATATATATGATAATTCTTCTTTACCCTCAAATTATTTCAATTCTAAGACATTTTAGGTAAATGTCTTTGTTTTTTTTTTTACTCTTCTGGTCTTGGATCTAAGTATGTTCCATTAATATATTAAATGGTAGTACCAGAGTTGGTCAATGTAATTGCATTGGGAAACAATTCTTAGTTGAATTTAAACAAACAAACAACAAACAAACAAAGAGCTTGGGATGGCCGAAGATTTAACCGTTGCAGTGAAATGTTGGTCTCTCTGCACCTATGATTTAGGGAATAACTATTCCCACACATACGAGAATAATCCTGCACATGATGGTGACATAATTCCATGATTCTGGTACAAACTCTCCCTTTGTGGGTCCCCCGTCCCCCGTCCAGTTCCAGATATAATTTGTTGAAGGGTTAGTGAAACAGGCAGTGCCATCCTTACTTTCTTGATTTCATGGCCATTGCCATCTCGCCGAATCTCCCCACTATTCAAGAGCTGTGATGGCTGTACTGATTATGAATTGGGTGAGATAGCTGAGAGTAGTGAAAAATACAATCCAGACAGATGTGCATCTTGCTTCAATTCTTTTATTATTTCTCCAGGTCCCAATTTTGCCTCTGGCTTTCACTGAGTAGTTAGCTTCAGCAGATGGACATTTTTGGCAGTGCTGCATAGAAGCGAAATAGAGTAAGGATTAATTTGAGGGGTGATTCCAAACCATAGTATTGGTGGCAGAATGCCAGCCCTTCTGAATGCCTTTCCCAAAGGCTCAAATCAGCAAACTTTTGGCTGTTATAGTCAAATAAATGTTGCAGTTTTTAATGGTACCTGTTACATTAAATCACATATTGATGGAGAAAGAAAGCAGAAACATCATGCCATTGTGTAGGAAAAAAATGAGGTCTAGAAGCTTTTCTGCCAATAGTAGGATCTTTTTTTTTATAAGTTAGAAACAGTTTTGGGGTTTTAAGGTTCTGCTATTTATTCAGATGGAGACAAACAGAATATTTTACACGCTAATCTGAGTTTCTGTGTGAGCTCTGAGGTGGTTTCTCCCATGGCATGAGAGAACCTGGAGATTGTGTTTTCTACACTCTCTAGGTGTGGAAAGCAAAGAGGTGCATAAATCTAGAATTCAGAGCCCGGAATTCTATTTAATTACTCACTGAGCTGGCAGACAGATTCTAAACCATAGTGTTACTTTTGGATAAAGCAATAAGTTATGCTTCACTCCTATATGTGTGAAGCATAATGATATAGTCCAGTCCTAACTTATGTTGGGCAGTGTGGATTGGATTTGTGGTATTCAAAGACATTCACACTCCATCCTTCTAACTCATCTCCTAAGTAGTTAGTGTTCTCACCTGGCCCATTTTTCATGGACACACTCACACACTATTTAATTATTTATTCCAAAGCATAGCTAGTATTATTCCTGCCACCTGGAAAACACTAGCCCTTCTATCCATCTTCAGTCTTCTTGGAACAGTTGTCTTCACCACCTTTTCACCTCCCACTCATTCCTCAATCAACTCCAATAGATCTTCTAATCCCATAACTTTATCACAACTGCTCTGGTGCAGGACTCCAAGGCCTAAGTGCCTATTTCCAAGAGATGATGTTCAGTTCCTTAAGCTTGCTCTCCCCTCAGACTACTATTCTGTCTCCCTTCTCAGCATCACTTTCTCTATTTGGACCTTAAAGGTTCCAGTTCCTCAGGGCTCTTCATGAACCCTCTTCTTTTTATCATTTTACACACACACACATCAATTTCATCTGCACCAGTGGCCTCCTTTATTATTTCTGTGTGCTCTCAGAGTCCAGATCCACATTTCCTGATAGCATGCTTCTACTGATTTCCAATTAGTTAGATGTTAGAAATCTCTGCTTGGTCTCATGATAGAGGTGTCACAAGAGTACACCTGTATCATGGACTTCCCCTCCCAAATTAAATCCTCCAGCAGCATGTCTTACTTCAGAAAATCATGCCAACAACCTTCCTTCCCAAACTAGAAATCTTGGCGACATCCAAGCTCTTCTACATGCCCCTTTTCTCTTTTATAAATTTCCATTTTAAAACTACAACCAATTTTGATTAAGTTTATTCTGTAAAAATCTCTGGAATATATCTACTTCTCTCCACATGACTACCACTACTCTAATTTAGGCCACTGTTATTTCTTAATAGGTAAATTAGTTTCCAATTGCAGCCAAACAAGTTACTACAAAGTTGGTGGTTTAAAATAACACACATTTAGCTCTGACTGGTTTGGCTCAGTGGATAGAGCATCGGCCTGCGGACTGGGGGGTCCTGGGTTCGATTCCAGTCAAGAGCATGTACCTTGGTTGTGGGCACATCCCCAGGGAGGGTGTGCAGGAGGCAGATGGTCGATGTTTCTCTCTCATTGATGTTTCTAACTCTCTATTCTTCTCCCTTCCTGTCTGTAAAAAAATAATAAAATATATTTTTAAAAAATAAAAATAAAATAACACACATT
This sequence comes from Myotis lucifugus, assembly GCF_000147115.1. Lineage (NCBI taxonomy): Eukaryota > Metazoa > Chordata > Mammalia > Chiroptera > Vespertilionidae > Myotis > Myotis lucifugus. The sequence goes on along the minus strand of NW_005871048.1, from coordinate 34,082,024 downwards.
ATCTTACAGTTCTGTTTTCTCTAATGTCCTTGTTGTAGTAGCATGTTAGGAGTTCTGTATTAAATACATTAATGTTCGAATTTTGGGTCAAATTAGCAACCAATTTAAATATTTTTTCAATGTATTCATAGGTTATCCTTCTATATAATATTATCAAATAATCTGAGGATCTACTCATTGCTTCATTTGAAAATTTTCTCTTCCTCTTTATAAATTGCTTTTGATAGTAAAAATGTTTTTTACTATTTGCTTCTTGATGTCAGAATGATTTATACTTTTATTGATCATCTCTATCATTTTGTTTCATATTCCATTAATATTTTTTGAATATCCTTTCAATTCTTTACTAAGTCATATTGAAGATAAAAATAAAGAAGCGTTCCATTCATAAACATTCAAATCAGGAGTCTTTGACACATTGATTTCTTTACAAAGCATTTTTGAATGCACTGTCCTATAACACTCTGGTGTAGTACTAAAGAGAGGAGTTTACAGGTGGGGAACCTGAATGTAAGAAACATCTCAAATCATATATTTTGTCATTTGTGTAACTGAGAAAAGAGGTTACATTACTCAAATTATTCTCTACTTTCAGTCTCCCCAAGGACAAACTGTCAGTGCATTAACCATTGTCATTGTTCAGAAATTTTAAAATCACAGTCCCTATTTTTCATTGCATGGGGCCTCTGAGATCTGAGATATTAACCTAAAAGTACAAGCTCTCCTAGGTCATGATACAAGATGATAAATTGGTCTAGAACAAGTTCTAGCTTTGCAGTTCCCTTGTTTCATAAAGTATACACTAAAAGGATATTGACTGAAAGGTTTTCCACAATGTGAAGCCTCAATATATTACCTACACCTAGGAACAACTTTTAAAGATGAACATAAACTTTTGGATATGAGTAGGTTTTAAGTAAAAAAAAAATTAAGTAGAGATTTGGAATATTTTTTCATGATTATAGTTTTTAATGCTTTTAAAAATAATATTTAAAGCTAATTTTTTAATTTTCTCAATCACTAAATTTTGAAAGAGAAACTCTTATTTAATGAAAACAATAAACAAAGTTAAAACAAAGACAATTGTAAGTAAATATTACATGGGAATTTTTATTACATATTATACATTTGTTATAATGTAATTGATTCATCAATGTAAAAATAGTATGAGGAGAGAAAAACACAGAGACAGAGTCAGAGACAGATAAAGACAGAGACAGAGAAGCAACATATTCAACACAGATTTCTGTTCAGACTAATTGATACCATTGACTTCTATGTGTCCTTATGGGGTTTAAAATAAATATTTTGATCTCTTGAATTCTCTACTGATACTTGGGGTAAATTTCCTTAGAAACTGGGGAAAAAGAAAAACATTCATTGAAATTCTTAGCATATATTTTCTGAGGGACCCCTTCAGTACAAAGGATCTCAAGGACACTTTGTCCAGGCAGTAATTGGCCCCGAGCAGGTTCTCAAGAAAAGCTCAATGAATGGATAAATACTATATCTGCCCTCTCTCCATCCTAAGTGTGTTTTTAGTTATACCTGAATACGCGCTCCCCCCCCCCCCCCCACACACACACATGCCACTTCAAGAAGTCAACTCACTCTCCTTTTGGACAGTTTTAGCTGTTGGAAATTTTTTTTCAATTTTGAGATCAGATTTGTCTCCCTATAACTTTGTTCAAGTCCCTGGGATCAAAGCTAGAAAATCTAACCTTTCTTGCCCATTCAAATGTGAGAGGACAACTATTGTGACTTCTTGGACACTTGTTCCTTGAACTATATATAATAATATTTCTGACAGTCTAAAGCTTAAAACCTTCACTCTGAAAGAGTATCTTAATCGTATTAGAATAAGAAGTTTTTTTTAGGCAAGCATATATCAAAGGCAGTTAAACAGTCCCACGGATTTTCCTCTATGCTGTGGGAAAGCATGAGCACCACCGATCACATTTTAAGGGATTTTGAGGCTGTAGGAAATTATATATTACATATATATCTACATCTCTTCATAGGGTCACATAGTATTCTAGCTGGAGACTGCTCAGAGTTGGCTGGTTTAAAGGTTGGGTGCCTCCTCCGCTTAGCATTTGTATTGCAGAGTGATTTTGAGGTTCTCAGCCTAAAGATATTTGGTGGGCATTGTAGAATATTCTCAGACTTCAGAAAATATTTTAAAATATGTTCTGAACACTTGAAAGGACTGTGAAATAAATTGCCATTGAATTTGTTTAGGACACTATGAAAGTTCTGTGAATAAAAGGAGGGCTGAGTTCCAATTCAATTAAACTGGATTGCATTGAGCCAAGAAATCATGTTATTAGATAATCACTAATTGTTCAGCAGTGGCCATTTGATTAAAAACAGAGCAATGTGTTTTACATACTCTGTGTAAGTAGAATATTGCTTTCATGGAAGTGATCCGAGCATGTGCAGAAAGTGTCATGGACATACAAAAAATGTCATGAAAAGGCACTGAAATTTAAAATTTCTTCTCTCTCTCACTTTTTAGGTTATACAAAAGCAGAAATTGGTTGCCATGTGCTGTATATTGGGGCCATCAGACCCAGTAGCCTGATTAAATCATTTATCTAGGTTTCATTAATTCATCTTTATAGGAATTGGTGGAAACGCCACACTGCTGGCACTCTCACAAAGGAAGCACTTGTTGTCACAGATGTGCAAAGGCTTTTCTGTGATGCTTCCTTAGTGAAGGAAGTCCCTTTCTCTTTTCTGATCATGGTACGTGTACACTTTATACAGCTCCAGGCCGTTCAGATTGGATAAAGGTCTACTTCCTCTGCACAAATAGACCAGGAGGTAGAGGAGTTTATTTCTCCTTTACATTCAGGAGATGTTACCTTCCCACTCTTACCTCCTCATTCCCATGAAATCTAGCTCTTCCCAATGAGAACCTTAATGACCAGGATGACAAGCTCTCCCTATGTCAGTGTCATTCGGGGATCATAGATGAATACACTTCCCCAGCGTGCCTGTGGTCCAGGAGCTGTCCTTGTGGCTTGGGGGCAAGCTATCCATAATTATGTCGGAAGATGATGGGTGGAATGGATTGACCACAGATAGTGTTTTGCTGTTAATTCTGCAAGGAGACTCTAAGAGGCTGTGCGTCTGTCTCCCAATTATCCTAAAATGCTACTCAATGTAATGATATGTTGGGAAATGGAAAAATGCTGAGGGGGTCATTTAGCAATCATACCCTAATAGTTCCTCTCAGCAGATTATAGGTTCTTTCCTCCCTCTTTATGGTAATATATAGAAGTAAATACAACAACTTTTCACAGCAACAGCAAATTCGTATTCAGATGAGAACAGGTCCTTATCAACTTTAAACAACTAGGGAAATTATATGAAAAGAGACCTCTTTGAAGTTTCCTGGAGATTTTTATGAATAAACTCCAGGGGCATGTGCAGTGTAGCTATTTTACCCACAAATACAATTTTTGAGTTTATCAATGCACACAAGTATATGTGCCTGAACTCCTATGTCCTTCCATTATTTCTCACAATTCCCTGTCATAATACCTTGGAGAACAAAGAATGATGTAATTGTGTGATTTTAACTCATCGTTCTTTTTTCAAGGCTATCCATTTTTATGAGAGCTTGCTTAATTATTCAAGACTATCTCCAAGTCTGAAAATCTGCAACACTTAAGGAGACCAAGCTGAAGTCTTAACTTGTTTTAAAGTGCATGTCTTGCCCTGGCCAGGTGGCTGAACTGGTTGAGCGTTGTCCCTATACCCAAAAGTTGCAGGTTCAATTTCAGGTCAGGGCACATAATTAAGTTTCAGGTTTGATCCTGGTGGGGGTGTGTGCAGGAGGAGGGAGCAGATCGATGTCTCTCTCTCTCTCTCTCTCTCTCTCTCTCTCTCTCTCTCGGCATATTAAACATATTCCCTTCAGGTGAGGATTTAAAAAAGAGAGAGATTGATGTTAGACAACTTTAAAACCATTTACATTTAAATAGGTGTACAGCTATATTTTATTGTGCATGAATTAATGATGCATTTGAAATTAGTTTTGCCTAAAAATAAGTGTAATTACTATTGGACAAATAATTTTATTATTTTGATCACCAATATGAAATTAAATGTGTGATTAGATGCATGTATGGAATATCTAATTCATTGTTTCTCTTAGCTTAAATCTGTTTTTAAAAGAATAAATTATAACAGGTAGTTTTACTTTAGTTAAATTTAATTTAAAAATGATTTTCCATTTTCTGAATCTTGATCAAGAGTACTGTGAAAGAACTTTTAAATCCCTCTCCTCCTTGAAATTTAGATAAAAGCTGTAGAGATTTCCTTCTGTTGTTGTAATTTTATATGAAATCCCACAGGCCACAGTATTTATTAAATCAGTTCCTCAGAATAGTCCATGTTTACCATGGCATGTAAATATGGTTTCCATAGGTAATTGGTACTGTGTACTGAAGGGAACCACCATTTATTCAGTACAGCAGAGTGACAAGGAATACTGTATGTCACATGAACAGAAGTTGCTCACTAGATAACTAGATTTTTTTTTTTGGCTAGTGGGTGGGGAGAATTAGTGGGCTGAAGAAAGATTGCAAATTCAATTGCATATATTGTGTAGTAAGTAGCTAAAATATACTGTTTGGGTTGTGAAACACCCATAGTAGATTACATTATTAAACTAAGAACTTGTCAGTGTTTAAATACAAAATGGCAACATTTCTAAACACATAGATGTGTTGATGTAAAGCTGCATGGTGGAAAGTTCAATTTGTTCAATTTCCCTTGTCTTTCTTCCTATGAGATAATGATGATGGCGGTGACTGTCAATATTTATTAAACACTGTGTGTCAGGTACTGTTCCTGGGCTCTAGACGTATTATCAGTTTATTTACTTCTCTCTGATCTATTTTTATTCTCATTTATAGACCGGAGATCTGACTTGGTTGCAATTTGCATGGGAAAGAAAAAAATCTTCACCCTCTCCCTGAATGCCCAGTATCTGTCTTCCTTGCCTTTTCTTTTCCTTGTCCATACATGAGAACGCTTCCTAACATTTTGTTTAATATATCTTTTGTTTGCTGGTTTTATTTCCTTCTCTTTATGAGCTCATTCACTCTCCAACTCCACTGCCCAGGCAAATGAGGGTGCATAGGCCTGATTGTCGTTCCTCTCTTTTCCCTTCTCTTCCCACCTCCCACACCCAGCTCAATGGCAGTGCAGGCCCTTCTAACTGAACAATAGAAGTTTTTTACTAGGGCATGGCCATTACTCAGCTTAGCTTGATTGTCACAATAGGATAATGTTGTAGTCTGGATTTTTAAGCAAGAGAATAGAAATCTAGGTTATTATGCAAGAATTTCTGACATTAAAATAATGATTCAAGTTTTTGTGGGGTTTTTTTTTGCGAAAAACAATGAAAGCCAAAAGAAATATGCCAGTGGGCATATCTAGAGTGTAAGTTTGAAATCTCCATTTTGACTCCAACTAGTGTTTAGATTATTATTTACACTGTAGGCATTAAAAAATAATTGCTACTTTTATGGTTAGAAAACATTCAATCCCACAAGTTACAAACCTCAAAAATCTTAAAGAAAAGAGACAAGGCATTATAAAAGTCACCGACTCCAATAATTAAGAAATTAATTTAAGAATAATATAAATCTCTGTTATGAGGCTTTTATTTTCTTATTCTGCTTCTTCAATCATGTTTCTTATTCCTATAGTTCTTTTATGAACACTAAACAAGAATGCAATGGCAATTAAAGGAAATGCAATGGCTTTTAAAGGGAAAAGCAAAGAGAATAAAATATCCAGTGATTATGATTTCATTTGATATCAGCTCCACTCAGGAAAAAATTGAAATAAAAGTTAGTAAATGCTCACAGGCATATCAGTTTGTCCCTCTGGCCTCAGTGTTCCTTCTGTCAAATGGACTCACCTGCCCCTATAATCTTTTATTCTTTCCTTCCATCACACCCAGAGACTTCAGAAAAACAGTAAGAATTATACGTAGAGGGAGATATTGTTAATTTTTATCAAGACTTTCTCTCAAAGCCTGTTGTCTTTGAGTCTCTATAGGCTCCAACGAGTCCCTTCAGACTCCCGTGTCTGTAACTGGGAAGGCTAATGCACAAGTGCTTGATATTTACTTTCTGTCTCAGTCACTTGGGCCACTGTAACAGGATACCACAGACTGGGTGGCTTAAGCAGCAAACATTTGTTTCTCACAGTTCTGGAGGCTGGAATTCTGAGATCATGCTTTCTCACTGTATGTTCACATGGCAGAGAGAGCTCTGATTCCTTCTTCCCCTTAGAAGGGTCCCAATCCCACCATGGGGGCTCTACCCGCATGTCCTTATTCAAACCCAATCATCTACCAAAGGCTTCACCTCCAAGTGCCATCACATTGGGGGTTAAAATGTCAACATATTCATGGGGGAGGAGAACACAAACATTCAGTCCATATCACCTTCCATTGGAAAGTATTAGAGACATTGAATTGTATTGCTGTGTGAATATGAGCCAGTTACTCAATGGAGGACTTAATCCATGTAAAACCCCCTTAGAATAGTAGCTGACACAGATTAGTATGTAATAAGTGTTAACTATTACCCATAGGCTATAGGGAGAGAATACATTCCCCCAACCACACATCGGGGATGACATCTCCCTTTATCTTTTGTGTGCAGTCCATGACAGCCAAGTATCTTAGGTCATGGCAAAATATTGCTTTTGGTGGAAGCCTCTAAATCAATGTTTGCAATCTGGGTGGGACTGAGAAAGTGTTCTGTGTTTCACTGGCCTGTTTAAGTTTACACTCACATTTATAAGCCCTTAGTGCTGTCTCACTGGCTCTCGTCCAAGTCGCTATGTACAACAGTCGGGCAGGTCTTCACTAGGAGTTGCTCACTCAGAGAGTATGAATTCCAGGGCAATCATGAGAGGAGGGTGGGCATGAGTCTGGGCTGCAATGTGGGTGAGTGTTCAGGCTGCAACTGCAAACCCTCAGTGCATTTGTGCAGACCTTCTTTGCATTCCGCAGGAGAGGGAGGAGGAGGGCATGAGAGGAAGCGCTGGATGTTAGAGGAGGGAGCACATGCTTAGCATTTCTCATTAGAAGACTTTCTTCCAAAGAAAGACCCGACAAGGCAGCTGTTAGAACCTATAACAAAAATCATACTACTGATTTCAACATCTTTGATATCTTTGGCAATTGAATATTTCTTTGTCATAGCAGTTATTTAATAAGTGTGCCTCTGATTTTTTTAAAAAAACTGGAACACAAATAAAGTGTACTTAAAGGGATGTGAACACCACTTCTTAAAATTTCGTAGAAAGATCCTTTGAAAAAATTAATATCAGAAAAGTGTTCTCTAAAAACCTTAAACTTTTGAAGAAATGACATCATTCTTAATGCATGTCAGTAAATTCACAGATTCCATGCAAATATGCTCATTAACCTTATTTCTGAGATACAAAATAATAGAATTGAGGAATTTTTTGTTTTATTTATTTCATAGTGTATGCACCTTACTTTCGAATTGCATAGGAAAAATATTTACCTATTTTTATACATAATGTGGTATTCTATAAATATATATAAACACACTCACATATATAAATACAAACACATACTCGCACCCAGAGCTTTATTCTGAGCAGGCTGCTAAACAAAAATACTATAAACTAGGAGACTTATAGACACAAACATTTTTTTCCCTCACAGTTCTGGAGACTGGGAAGTCCATGATCTTGGCACTGACAGATTTGGTGTCTGATGAGAGCCATCATCTCATTGTAACCTCACATGGTGAAAGGGGCAAGGGAGCAATCTCAGGCCTCTATTATAAGGACACAAATCCTATTTTTAAGGGTTATGCCCTCATGACCTAATCACCTCCCAAAGGGCCCAACCTTAATACCATAGCCCTGGGAGTTTAGATTTCAACATGGGAATTTTGTGAGGACACAAACATTCAGACCACAATGAGAACAAATGATAAAGCAAATGGTACAAAATGTTATCAATAATTGAATCTGGCTAAAGGATATGCAAGTCTGTTCTATATTATTCTAAATCTTGAAACTTTTTTTATAAGTGTTAAAGTGTTTCTAAATAAAAGGTAAAAGAATAAATAAAAATTCATCATCAGCAATTTTGAGAAAGAAAAACAAAGTTTGAGGAATCACAATACTTAAAATCACATAGAATTGGCAGATAGATCAATGGAACAGAACAAAGAACTCAGAAATCGACCCATGCCATTATGATCAATTAATATTTGACAAAGGAGGCAAGAGCATACAATGGAGTCAAAACAGTCTCTTCAATAAATGGTGCTGTAAAAATTAGACAGATACATGCAAAAAAAATGAAACTATACCACCAACTCACACCATACACAAGAATAAACTCAAAATGGATAAAAGACTTAAATGTAAGTCATGAAACCATAAAAATCCTAGAAGAAACCATAGGCAGCAAAATCTCAGACATCTCTCATAGCAATGTTTACAGATACACCTCCTAAGGCAAAGGAAACTAAGGAGAAAATAAACAAATGGGACTACATCAAAATAAAAAGCTCTGCACAGCAAAAGATACCATCAACAAAATAAAAAGAGAGCCCACTGTATGGGAGAACATTTTTGACAATGATACATCTGATAAAGGGTTAATATCCAAAATCTATAAGGAACTCATACAACTTAACAAAAGGAAGACAAACAATCCAATAAAAAAATGGGCAAAGGACCTAAATAGATACTTCTCCAAAGAGGACGTACAGATGGCCGAGACTTACGAAAAATTGCTCAAAGTCATTAATCATCCAAGAGATGCAAATCAAAACGACAATGAGGTACCATATCACACCTGTCAGAATGGCTGCCATCAACAAATGACAAGCGCTGACAAGAAAGTGGAGAAAAGGGAACCCTCGTACACTGCTGGTGGGAATGCAGACTGGTGCAATCATTATGTAAAACAGTATGGAGTTTCCTCAAAAAAATTAAATATGGATCTTCCATTTGGCCCAGTGATCCCACTTCTAGGAATATATCCTAAGAAACCCAAAGCACCAATCAGAAAGAATGTATGCAATCCTATGTTCATAGCAGCACAATTTACAATAGCTAAGTGCCCATCAGTAGATGAGTGGATGAAAAAGCTGTGGTACATTTATACTATGGAATACTATGCAACAGTAAAAAAGAAGAATCTCTTACCTTTTGAGACAGCATGGAGGGATCTGGAGATTATCATGCTAAGTGAAATAAGTCAGTCAGAGAAAGACAAGTATCACATGATCACACTCATATGTGTAATCTAAGTAACAACATAAACTGATGAACAGAGTGGATCCAAAGCCATGAAAGCATGGAATGGAGTATGGAATCTTGGAGGGAAGGCTAGGGAGGGTGGGTGGGTGGGAGGTAATCAACCAAAGACCTCGAATGCACATATGCATAACCAATGGACACAGACAATAGGGTACTGAAGGCCTGGGGCAGGGATGGGGGAATGAGAGCAGGCTGGAGGGGATCAATGGGGAATAAAAGGGAAAAAACTTTCAACAATAAAGAATTACTTTAAAAAACAACACAAAAATTAAAACTTTCTAATTTTCAACATCCTATTACTTGGAATGACTTGGAGGTGGCACAGTGCACATCATTGTAAGCTAATTGTTAAAGAGAAGACTATAGGTCAGTGGTTCTCAACCTTCTGGCCCTTTAAATACAGTTCCTAATGTTGTGACCCAACCATAAAATTATTTTCATTGCTACTTCATAACTGTAATGTTGCTACTGTTATGAATCCTAATGTAAATATCTGATATGCAGGAGGGTCTTAGGCGACCCCTGTGAAAGGGTCGTTCGACTGCCAAAGGGGTCGCGACCCACAGGTTGAGAATCGCTGCTATAGATGGAAAGCAAACTTCAATTAACAGTATAAAGATAGGCCCTTTGAACAAGAAAACACACTTGACTGATGATTACAAATTGGGAAAAGCCACCCTGATGTAGAGAAACTAACAGCCTTGAATGGGAGTCAGTGCAGACTCTAGAGATGCTGCCTGTGCAGGGGCGGTGGGTTTTCTTAGATGTCTCTGGTAAGCCTAAGTCAGTGGCCGGGCTGGCATGTAGAGAGGAAGGAGAAAGGGGAAAGAACTGGGAGGAATGCAAAGAGAGAAAGAGGAGAATAGCTATAATAATAGCTACTATTCATTGAGAGCTTACTATGTGCTGGCTTTGTTTTTTGGTTCTTTTACTCTCTTTTCAATCCCTCCTGCTTCCCCAAGGAAGCCTATAAGGTTTAGTATTCTCATTTCCATTTTACAGATAAAGAACCTGAGACTCAGAAAAGCTTCTGTATAGGTTAGATTGTGGCAGAGCTGATATTTAAATTGAAGTCTGCCTGACCTCAAAGCCATTAACCACTACAGTATACGGTCCCTCAGTGTCTCTTAGAGAGAAGGGGAATGAGAGTGCCTTAGCAATTCCCTCAAAGGCCTATTGGCAGCTCCTGGGCTGGGCCGTAGATGTCAAGATGTTAAGAACATCCACCTTGACTTTGGCTGTTCTAGCCTTAAGATCTTGAAGTCAATAAAAAACTGTTGGCACATCCCAGGGAGTAGTTTCTTAGATTGCCTAGCACCTAGAGCCAAGAGAAGCAATTCCATTCTCATGTGGCCCCATGTAGTTCCAACTCCCTTTCCTTCTTGCTATGCAGACATGCACTGTGAAGTGTAAGAAGTGATTTGGGGGCCAAAGACTACAGTATAGATGGAAAACTCTTGCCTCATGCCGAAGCAGCTGTGGAGTTCTTGGTATTATTCTTTCTCTGACTGTTAAAGAAGCCAAGTAAAATGTACTCAATGGATGATAGGCAGTTTGTTTAAAGACTTGCACACATCACAGAGATATTAACTTGTTCACTAGATTTTCAGTAGGTGGATACTAGGTTTCCAGAGAGAGCCAATAAATGAGTACATTTATGGATGGAGAGCTTCAGCATTCAGGTTCTATTTTTTCCTGGTCTCCAACAAAACCAAATTATGATTCAACCTTGCTTATGAGTTCATTTCTTGTTTTCAAAGACCAAGGATGCCCAAGTTTAATTGGATAATTACTTTTTAAGTACTGCTAATTCTGCTGTTATGTCAAGGCTAAAACCTAAGTTCATCATGCCCAAAGTGCAGGCTGAAAAAGAGAATTGGCCAAATCAGCTGTTATGGGGTATGTAGCTCATTAAAAATTGTCTTGCTTACAAGAATTAGTTAGAACTTCCTCAGTCTTAGTTTTCTTGATTCTGTTCCATCGTTGGATTTCAGGTTCTTGTGTACAGGTAATATAGTTCATATATCCAAATGAAATGTTCCCAAAGAATCAAATGGTCATTATTATTAATCTCCAGTGTAGAAAACCCTAATTAGTTTGTCTTTGTTTTTTGCTTGTTTGTTGGGTATTTACTTATTTATTTATTTATGTATTTATTTATTTCTTTGCTGTTAGTGGCAAAGATCACACAGTACTGTTAAGTAATTTTTTAAAATGTACCAAACATTTATTCTGGGTCAGATAGGATGAGACATAGTGTATGATCTCGAGGTTCTCCTAATCCAAGGGGAGAGTCTGGGAAATGAACAAACACCATGTGTTGAGAGAGAGAGCTATGGCCCCTGCCCTTGAGGTTGGCTGCTCCTACCGCTTTATCTCGGGGAAAGTGTCTACTTCATACAAAAGGACACACCCAAAGGCAGTCCCTCTCTCTGAATATGTGCTTCTCTTGGGAAAGGGAATTGAGAGGGGCTATGGGGCCAAAGGAGAGAACTGACTTGATGTTCTTCTAAGCTTATGGTAAATCATGGACCAAGGAGCCTGTGGTCAGACAATGACTTGCCAAGGATGGAGGCTCTTTTCCTTGTCTGGAGCAGCAAAGCTGCTGGAAAGTGGTTGCAGTCATATTGATATACAGGTGAAGCATTGTCCCATTCATTTTAAGCCAATTAAATGGGCTAAGAAGGATGAGAAATACCTCTGAATACTTGATCATTCAGATTGTTCCTCTGTACATTGCTGCAGAGAAAAATGGATGATGAAAGGAGAAGTGTAGTTCTTGGGGTATAATTTTTATTTGCAGTGCTAGAGCAACTAATTTATAGAGAAGAGTAAGATACAGCCAACTTTTTGCCTCCAAAAAAGCCCAACTGATTCAAAAAAGCAAAGAGGGATTTTCTACATATTTATCCCAGGTGGAGAAGTATTCTTTGGAGCACTTGCTAGAACTCCTTCACATAGATCTCCTTTTGATACATTTGCAGAAATGTGGTTTTGAGGTGTGGTTCACCAGCCAAAAAGAAGGTTGTATTTGGCTTCCTAGGAAGTGGTCGAGTGTGGAGATGAGTGAAGGAAATTTTAAGTCATATTTTTGGTTATTTTAAATTTAATTGATAGAATCATGAACTGCATTCAAAGGCTATTTAGGCCAACGTTTTCTGAGAAATTCACCAGATGTTGTGTGGTTATATGTGAGAACACCTGACAAGGATTTTTGAACACTAAGGTCTGAATCCTAAAATATTCTTCAACAGTTTTAATTTTTCTTAAAAAGACTCTACAACTGAAGAATAATAATGTTTAGGAGGTGAGCTTACCAAGGCCCAATCAGTGAAGCGAGATCTACATGAAGCCTCAAATCATGCCTGGTGGGGTCTTAGAATTGTCTTAAATGAAAGGGGGAAATGTCCATACTGCAAGTAGAAGTAGTCATTAAGACAGGCACAATCACCACCAAAATAGCCCACTTTTTAACATAAGTGTGTTTCATTATTGGACATTATCATAAGCCAGATCTGAACATGATAACTTAAATTTACCAGATAGTTTATTTCCTGAGAAACTCCTTGCTTTCTTCTCCATTTTTCTCATACTCTAATGAGAATGTTGCAGAAAACAACTAAAGAAAACTCACCACATGAGTCTGGAATCATTTATAGCAAGTAAGATGTGATTGCCAAAGCTTATAGGTTTGTAATTGCACTGAATATACTTGTGTTATCAGCTAGAATCACTAGGATATCTCTGCATCCCTGAGGGTACAGGGGAGGCAAACCTTTACCTATACTCATCTAAGTTTTTAGCTGGGGCTCTTTAACAAAAAGACAGATTTACAAGAGAAAACATTTATTGACTCCTGCTGCGTGCATCAGAAGTTGCTAAACCGAAAACAACTAAAAATGGCAGCTTTGAAGTTCAGTTTAAATAGCATCTTCAACAGAAATAACACAATAATAAATTTGCAGAAAAATGACAGGACAAAAGAAGGCAGTTTTAGGCTTTCAAAGGTGGGAAATTATGGGAAGGTAAATATATGGCAGGAAACTAACAGAATTAGATTTGTGGGCAGATTGTTCTGGTGCCATCTCTGGGCTGATAAGTCTGTCTCCAGTTAAAGGAGAATTTGTATCTTGCATTTGGGCAGAAAAAGAGGAAGGTGTTTTTTTTCCTTTTTTCTACATTTTCTGCTGCTTAATTGCCTTTAGCTCAAAATAATTTTAAGGTCAAAGAGGGCTATTTTGGGTTGACATATTCTGGTTTTCTTCAAGTGCCAGTTAACAAGGGCCCTCCCTGGCCAAAGATTGTCTTTAGCACTTGTAATGGTGTCCTCTTTCTTCTTATGTCCTCCCTACTCATTACCATGTTTCTTTTCTACTAGAGTTTCAACTGTGGAAAATGGTCTCATGCCTTTTTTTGTAACTTTTTTTATTTTTAAATCATACTTACAGAAGATTTGCAAAGAGTCTCGGAACTTAACCCAATGTTTCCTAATATTAGCCATTCTGTGTATTGCTATCTTATTGTGGTTTGAATGAACATTTTCCTAATGACTACTGATGTTGAGAACTTTTTCATATGCTTATTTATGTCTCTGTTCTGAAGCATCTGTTAAGAAATGTATGTTTTCTTTTTATTGTGTTTTGAGTGTTCTGTATATGTTCTGGATATAAGTTAATGATTATATATATAACTTGCAGATTTTTCCCAGTCTTTTGTGTTCTTTGTTCTTTTTGTATACCCAAGTTTCAGTCTGATATCATATTACTTCTGTCTGATGGGACATCCTTTAACATTTCTTGTGGAGTAGGTCTGCAGGCAATGAATTCAATCATTTTTTATTTGTTTGAGAAACTCTTTATTTTCTTCTTCAGTTTTGAAAGTTATTTTCAGAAGCAATCGAATTCTGGGGTTGGTGGTCTCTACCCCCAGCTCCCACTTCATCACTTTAAAGATGTCTTTCATTGTCTTCTGATTTATTGGTTTCTGATGAGAAATCTGTTGTCATGCTTACCTTTCTTCCTTTGTATATAATCTTGCTTTTTCTTCTAGTTGCTTTCAAAATTTTACATTTGTCTTTTGGTTTCAGCAGTTTGAATATGGCATTTGAAGGTGTGTGTTAGTCTATCTTGCTTAGTTTTCTCTGATCATCTTGTACTTGGTATCTGCCATCAATTTGGAGAAACTTGGCCACTTTTTTCCAAACATTTCTTCTGCCCTGTTTTCTCTGCTCCTTTAAGGATTCCAGTTACATGCATGATATAAACATTTGATAGTGTCCTACAGCTCTTGAATATCTTGGTTTATTTTTCACTCTTTTTTCTCTTAGTGTTTCACGTTGGGTAATTTCTGTTGACTTCTCTTTAAGTTAACTGGTGCTTTTTTGGGTAGAGTTAATATACTGGTGAGCCTGTCAAAATTATCCTTTAGTTTCATCACTGTGCTTTTTACTTTTAGCAACTTCATTTGATTCTTTATCTCTCTGATAAAATTACTTATCTGGTCTTGCATGTTGCCCACTTTTTTCTTTAGACCTTTAAACATATTAATCATCATTATTTTAAAACTGGGAACCATCTGGGTTCCATCTAAGTTCCCATAGCTAAGTCTGGTTCAGATGGTTGTTTTGCTTTGTGTCATCTTTCTTTTCTTTGCATAGACCTTATAATATTTTTTGAAAACCGGTGTCATGTATTGGGTTAGAAAGTCTGAGGTAAATAGTTTTTGTGCCTGGAAAAATATATACCTTTCTTCTCATTAGGTGTTTGGTGTGGGGTTTGGAGTTAATTCAGTGAGCAGTTGGGCTGGCTCTGAGGTTTAATATTGCTCTTGTTACCCTCAATGCTCCACAGGTTCAAATTTCTTAGGGATGTCTGGCTCTTAGGTGGGAGTTCTTTTGGAGAGCAATGTCTGTTTGGCCCTGCATTTTGTCTTTTTTTCTCCTTTGCCTCAGAGAGGGTCTCTGCACATTCTTGCTCCTCTGATGTACCTCTCCCACAGTAGTCTTGTTACTTGTTATTTAAACTTTTTTCTTGGTGTTGTAGAAAAAAAAGTTGCAGGTATGGACTCTCCTAATTTCTGTTGCTCCCAGTGGTCTCATACTGTCCTTCCAATCCTGCCTTAGCCTTTACCAATTCCTCAGTTATTCTAGCTGAAATCTTACTGGTGTTCAATTTCTTTTAATCTGAGTGAGCGCTTACATGTCCTTTCTTCCAACAGATGTCTGTTTCTCCTCAAATTGTGAGCCAATTATTCTACAACTTCAGTTTTCTGATGGGTTCAAAAAATATCATGAATTTGAAGCTAGTTTAGCTCTTTTTCATTGTATGGTTGGGCGTGATATTGCCTCTAGCTAAGCTTGCCAAATAAAATATAAGAAACCCAGTTAAATTTGAATTTCAGATAAATAATGATTAATTTTTTAGTATAAGTATATCCTGTGCAAAATTTAAATTTAACTGGGTGTTCTATATTTTTATTTGCCAAAGCTGGCAACTCTACTTTGAGCTCCTTATATCCTGGTATGGAAGTAGAATTCGTGTGTGTGTGTGTGTGTGTGTGTGTGTGTGTGTCTATAAGTCCCATTCTAAGCAAGTTACATGACACACAAAAAACAATTAAAATGGAGCTGAAATAAAATATAATGAACATAAAGGAATCAAGTAATGGTGGCATTTGTATTTTCAATGGAGAATGTTTTTTTTTACTTGGATTTTTTTACTCCTCACTATCCTTCTAATCATCCTATATGCTGAACTAAAATGTAGGTTTAGTAAACCGTTTTGTTTGTTTTTTCATTTATTCATTAATGATATGATTTTTCTTACTTTGGGATCATGGAGTTTTGTGAGAAGCTGTTGATAGTTATGGATGCTCTCCTGAGAAAAAATTTTATAGTACTTCTCACGATTTCAGAGGCTCACATACCTTGTAAAGATCTTATACAAAACCTTTGATGAAGCTGAGAGGGAAGAAATATTGAATGTTACCTTAGCATGTCAATATCATGTCAGATGTACTGGGTTGTTCTATGTATCATGGAATGTGTGACAGCATACTGATTACTGTGAGACTGGGACATATCTATTCTGGTCAAGAAGATACTTATTTTAGAAATAGTTTTATTTAGCCATTATCTGAATAAGCTAATAAGCCATTGCATTGTTATTTATTTCTATGTTTGAGACAGCTATCCATTACACAGAGCAGCATTTTTCTTGAACTTTCAAAATACAGCAGATACACTGGGAAGCTGAATTTGGATGATCCATCAGTGTAGACAGGCCCTAATTATTTTTAGTTGTGTTTCCTGCTCTGGAAGTTTTTCAAAGTCATTTACTTATTTCCACATGTACCACAAAGACCTCTCTTTCGATATCTATAATAATAATAAAAGCGTAATATGCTAATTAGATAGGACGTCCTTCCAGGTGTCCTTCCGGACAACTTTCCAGAAGAAGCCAGGGCTGTGAGGGAAACCTGGGTCCTGGGTGCCAGAGGGAAGCTGGTGCTGGCAGCTGGGGGAAGGAAAGCCTACTCTTGCATGAATTTCATGCATCAGGCCTCTAGTATTGTAATGAACTAAAATATGTCAGCTGAGTCATTGCAACAAAGGATTTCATAGAAACAAAAAGATGTAATCTCATTCCATAGTTCTTTAAGTTTCTCATTCAGACCATGGATTAGAAAAATATAGTTGGCATACTGGCCCTGTTTTTATAAATAAAGTTTTATTAGAACAAAACCACACTTACTGGTATATATACTGTCTCTGGTTATTTTCACTCTACAAGGACAGAACTGATCAGTCTTGACAGAGACTATATTGTTCAGAAGCCATATTTAATATCTGGCCCTTTAAAAAAGAGTTTGGTGTTTTAGACAAAAGACAAAGAAAAATAAGAAAGGAATACATTTATATATGACCACAAGCCATTGTGTGACTCATTTAATTTCCACAGCAAGATTGTTTGTTGTGTGAAAATTGCTTATTTATACTTAAATTTTTTAGAAGGCCCCAAGTTGCTTTGAGATGCTCAGAGGCAATGTCAATAGCCTCTTCAAGCTAGTTTGGAAACCTCTCCAATTCTCCCTTCTGCTTTCATTCCTCATTAGTTTTGGAACAAAAATTAAGTAGAGTTGAAAGCCAATCAACTTGGTTTGGGAGAAAAAACTAAGCAGAGTTGAGAGAGAGAATTAGAAGTTTTATCTCAGAATGCAATCAGGAAGGGAGAAAGATATGTAATCCAAGAATAAACACATTTTACTTAGGAGTCTCTTTTATTGTCCTCAGAAATTTTGCCAATGATTTTCAATGAAAACGAATTTTCTTTCTAAATTAGGAAATGCTGATAGAGGCATTACATTTTTCTTCTTAAAAATTATATCTGTGGAATTTCTTGAAAGGTCAGTTGGAAAATGCTCACACACACACACACATGGAAAATGCTCACACACACACACAGCTTTTGGGGAAAAAAATCATGATTCTGATGCAAGAACTACGGGGTTAGGATCTAGGACTTGACCTTTCTGCAGAGAGCTGTCAGACATACAAACTATAGGAATGAGAATAGTTTGGGAAGCTGTACATCCTGGAGTCCAGGTTGCTCTGAGATCTGATTCTAGCAGTAATCTGAGGTCTTCTTTTACTCATATTTCTGTAGAAAGGACAAAAGAGTTAGCTAGGAGCCAAATCCACACTATGAAATTAACTTAAATGTATTTGCTATGGGTTCTCCATGGGTTTATATAAGCTGATTATTTGCAAACATTTCAAGTTGTGCCACGGCATTTTTTAAAATTCTCTCTCGAAGATATGTTTGTATTGATGAGAGAGAGAGAGAGAGAGAGAGAGAGAGAGAGAGAGAGAGAGAGAGAGATAGAGATGTGAGAGAGAAAGATCAATTGGTTGCCTCCAATATGCACCCCGACCAGGGATAGAGCTCACAACCTAGGTATGTGCCCTGACAGGGAATCAAACCCACAATCTTTTGTGTTTGAGAAGATGCTCCAACCAACTGAGCCACCCAGCCAGAGCTGGGCCACTGCACTTTGATCCCAGTGTATAGTGTATTTGGGTAGTGACTGAGAGTACATGCTATTATAGCAATGTCTATCAGGGAAAATGTTGGGCTGAACAGATTTTGTGCTTGTGAAATGAAAAATGCTATGAATAAGAGATAAGAGGCATTGTGTAATATTAAATCAAAGAGAGTATGTGTTTACTGGAAGGTGCTAGAAATTTGCCCCTTTACTATATAAGAAACAGATCCATCAATATCTTAGCAACTCCTTGACCTTGTAACAACACCATGCTAAAAGCAGACAAATACCTTAGCTTTGGTTTCTACTTCCCAACCAAAATCAGAGCCTAAGACAAGGGCTTGAGGGCAGATAGTTTATTTTGTGAAGTAACTTCCCTCTAAGAAGAGGAGGGAAAGTCAATGAAGGATGCATAATTGAGTTGATCACTACTGTGAGGAATTAGTGCTCAATTGCACTGGGGTCTTCTGAGGATCTGTGTAGACTACCAGAACTGTTCGTCTGTGCAACAGAAGAAAGAAGATGTTTCTATTGCATTGGTCAAGAGTTGCCCACAAGGGGTACCTCCCTGCACTGTCGGGTTGTATGTGTGCAATCCTGAGCAAGTTGCCACAGGAGTCTATACCTGTGGTGTCAGAAGCTTCTGAGAACAAAGTGAAAAACAGAGTACAGCTAAGATAAGGCACTGTCAGCTTGCCCCTGTGAGAAGCTGGCTGTTGTAGCAACAGCTGGAATCAAGGTGTACTATGAGGATATTAGGCAGGAAGAGGAAATAGAAGTATGTATTGGAGTTATATATTGCTGTGTAATAAATTACCCCAAAATTTAATGGCTTGAAACAGCAGCATTTATTATCTCCATTTCAGTAGGATAGAAATCCAGGTGTCCTTTAGCTCAGTCCTTTGCTTAACTCATGGGCTGGAGTCAAAGTCTTGGCTACAGTCATCTGAAGGCTCAGTTTGGGAAAGATGTTTTTTCAAGCTCACACACATGGCTATTGGTAGGATTTGGTTCCTCTCGGGCTGATGCTAGTCTATGGTACATGATGTGATAAGATGGAGCATTGAGAGGCACATACTTGCAGGAATAAAGAGTCCCTCACTTTATTTCCACCCTCATGATACCTTAATTTTGTCAGTTCAGTTGTTGCTAACAATAGTCTCAAAGACATTTCTATTTTAAGTCATGATGAAGAGAAATGAGGTCTAAACTCAATCTCTAAAAATTGTACTAGACGAGTGGTTCTCAACCTTCCTAATGCTGCGACCCTTTAATACAGTTCATTTGTGACCCCCAATTTCATTGTTACAAATTGAACATAATTAAAGCATAGTGATTAATCACAAAAACAATATGTAATTATATATGTGTTTTCCAATGGTCTTAGGCGACCCCTGTGAAAGGGTCAATTGACCCCCAAAGGGGTCGCGACCTACAGGTTGAGAACCACTGTACTAGACCGTTAATCTAAATACTGTCTCTCATATTGAAAATATAAAGGAGTTTTTCTCTATACAGACAATCCTCAGGTTATGTAGGACTCAACGTATGTTGTTTCATGGTTACATCGCCATCTCCCATTTATTTATATAAAAAACATTCTGTCATTTTGACGTATGTATATATGTGCTTTATGTTTTTTATTATTTATTTACCACAAGTAAAGATCAGGAATTGTTATCTTTCTTTTTAATTTTTTTTTTACTGTTTCACTTCATTACTGCTGTGTATGTGCTTCATGTGAGTGATGTAGGTGCTTATGTAGGTGGGTTCTGACTTACAGCAAAAACCGCGTTATATCGCGCTGTAGGAACGGATCTCTGACGTAACCCGAGGACCTACTGTACTTACCTTACTTATACTTCAAGATTTATAATAAATCTAGCCAGAGATTTTTCTTTGTGATTCACCAAGTTGCCCCTCAGTTCTTGAGACAATGCCCACAGGAAAACAGCATCCCAATCCAGATTGCCTCCAGATAGGATTTTCCCAACAGGAGTCCTGTGCTGGCATTTGTCTCTCTATAGAAATAATATCAGTTATCAGGGACAAAGAATTGAGAGAGTTCAATAAGGCCAGATCTCTGAACAATCCACACCCTTGACTTTCACACTGTGGACAGTTTTACCCTTCCAAAGTCAATGTGAGCATGCCACTTCCCATCTAAACAATTGTTTTGGATAGAATTTTATATGGGCAATAAATTGAATTTGTTAGACCTGTATGTACTCACATGGAAAGATCTCCATTTTTCATTGATAGAGGAAGCACATTGCAAAACAACATATGGTAGGTGGTCTCTTTTTAAAATAAAATCAGCATTGAAAAGTCTGCATGAATATAAAAGTGTAAACAATGGAGGCTATGATAAAGTGGATTTTCACCTTTCCTCAACTATTTTGAAACTTTTGAGATTTTTATAAGTTATGAATTACTCATGTAATCAGAAAAATATATAATTTAAAAATATATAACAGTTGCCTAAACATTGTTTAACACATAAATTTCAACCTTCCCAGCCAGGCCCAAACATACTTCTTGATCTGACTCCAACCTACACCTATTCTTATCTCTCATAATTTCCTTTCTGCAGAGGTCACATTCTAAGCAGCAGAACTATATCCTGAAGATGCCATTTCTTCTGTCTCAAATACCCTTTCTCTCTTGGTTATTAAATGAATTCCTATTTATCACTTAAAATCCATCCTAAAGGCATTACTTCTATGAAGCCTCTTCTGATTTTCCAAGCTTCATCCTCGATCTCGGAACTGTGTCTCTTATAACCCTTATCCCATGGGATTTTAAGGCTTTCATTTCTTTCCTTCTGGGAGGGGTGAACACAAGAATTCTGTATTTATTCTGAATGTTTCCTCTAGGATTGGTAAGCACAGCTTTTCATGTTTGTATGTTTGCATGTCTTTCTATGCTACAATGTTAAGAGCCATTTAGCTTTAGTGATGCAAACTAGACTGAGTGACAATAGCATAAAGTAAAAAGAGTAAATATTTTCCTATCCTTTCAAATTGTCTTTGTTGTTGAATTTGTTATCTGGAATTTTAAATATATTTCTAGAAATAAGTTTACATGGTGAGAGAGTAAAGGAGAAAAAAATGGTAACATATAAAGAGTAGGTCTACTCACGATCCAAGGGTGATTTTAAAATCTTGCTATATACTCTGAAAATGTCCTTCTGTTTAGGAATTCTGGATATGCATACGTAAATATAAATAGTTTAGGTTATAGCTAATTTCCTCATAAGAAACTGAAGGCATGGAAGAAGGAGCTGGATTCTGTTTCACTAACCCAAGCTGACAGCTCTGGTCTGATCCCAGAATCTTAAAGGCTACAGAGAGATAGAAAACAGCCCAACTTGCAGCTCAGACCACTAGTGAGTTTGCCAACCTGCAGGTTAATAGCAAGCTCCAGTGGATTTATAAACTGCCCAAACTTGGCACACACTTGACTCGGTTTTATTCTTAGTCTGTTCGCACTTCAGTGTTATGTAGAATAATTCAGAGATGATGCTTGAGAAGAGCAATGCGATCTATGCAATGGTTGACTGAGAAATGGCATCTCCCAAATGACATGGGGTGTCTATGTTTTAATTATCTTTGTCCCCAAGGAAAAGCAAATGCTCCAAAGACAGCAAATTTTTGGAAACCCAAAAATAATGCCCACTCTAAATGTTAAGTAATCATTCTTTTAGGATAAATTCATTTATACTTAAACCTTAAAATCAGAATTTCTAACCTTTAGAACTTCTCAAAAAGTGAGGACAGAAGGTCTGCATTGTTTCACATGTTAGGCTTTAATAAAGAGATATATCTGTTGTGGCCAATGGCTGCCAATACTAGCCAGTGGTTAACAAGATGCTAATGTAGAGAGAAGTATTAATTAAGACAAAGTAAGAATTAGAGAGAATTGGACCAAATTCTCATTAACATCTAATTGCCAATAAAAATAAAAATCAAAATGAAAAGGAATCAAAAGGAAATTGCCTACAAAAATCTCCGGAAAAAATAGGCTATCTGCTAAAGCATATTGTCTCTTCTTTATACTCAGCTCTCCATTTGGAATGAAAAATAATCCAGTTTAGATGAAACATATCTTTGAAAATGATAGTACCAGTGCTGGATATTTTTTGCATACCAGTCCCTCCAAGCTACTTCAGACTATATTCTTTCTCTCTTTCCACGACATCCAGATATTTGAATAAAAGTTGTGACTTTTTGGGTAAATGTTCAATATAATGACTTAGATTTTTCAAACAGACTACATAACCAACAGAAGATATAACTAACATAACTAAAGCCGTTGGAAAGATAATTTCCCAGTAGTTATTAGTTACCATGGAAGTTTAAAGAGTCACCTTTAAAATACCCTTTTGTTAGTCACAATAGTCAATGAAGACTATTTCATAAACACTATGGATAATATGACATTTTAATTTCATTTTGGTTTATGTTGATTTCACTATTAACAATTTTAATTCGAGCTCCAAAAACAGAAGGTACATATGTAACCTCTGACCAGATTGGCCTCTTCTAGTTGATCAAATTACCAAGTTGGTTTATCATGCCAGAGACAACTTATGAATTTCCCACTGTTTTTCCTCAGTTCTAACCTTATCCTTATTTCTTTTTCTAAATTTGTACATGTCAGCATATAGCATTTCTATTATATCTTTGCATATTAGTCAAAAATAGTATTCTCCATTGAGAGTAAGTATGGAATTATTATTGGTTGCTTTTCTTAAATAACAGCTAAACTTTCTCCTCAAATTCAATCAATGGGTTTGAATCTTTTTCATGACCAACAGGATCAGCAAAGATTAGGTTCTGCTACCAATAACAGAATATTCAAACAAAAGTGGCTTTATCACATGAAAGTTTATTTTTCTGCAGTAATAAGGTGCTCAGGTAGTCATTTGCTGGCTTGGTTCAGCCCCTCTAGGATGTCTTAGCCCAGATCTCTGGGTCATGAGTCTCTTTGCTTTCTCATTATGAGTCCAAGATGGTTGCTGAGATCTTGTGGTAATTTTCACTTCACTGCAAAAATACTTTATCAGAAATGCCTCTCAATACTTCCTGCTTGTATCTCATTTGCTTCCTTTATCTGCAAAGGGGGCAGGAAAATAAACCATTTGTAAGAAAAAAGAAAGGAGAATAGATGTTATGTTGACACCCCATTCAGCTTTAATTGACATTCATTATTCTATTTACACACTCCTAGGTATTATAATTCTACAAGTGTACTTGCTTAAAATTATTTCCGTATTTTACATTATTCTTACATATTTGCTTCTTCCTCAAATCTACTGCCCATATTTATAAGCTTATGTTATCCTCAAAAATCTTCAAAAACAAAGCAAAATAAATATAGACAGAACTTCAGTGAGAAGGAGAAAGGCCATACATGTTAGTTAGTCACCAATGAAAAATAAACGGGCCGGGGAACCAGATGCACCCACTGTATTATGTAATATGTGTGCAGTGGGGAAGGAATGACTAATGTGGATACACAACAGATTGCTCCACCAGAGACCTCAAAAATCTCCTTAGGGTTGGAGGGGACATTTGCAACTGCTTGCATCTCTTGTCCCTCCTGCTTCTTCTGGTTTGACCCTGCATTCCATGTGTTTTGTGTTAGCCTGGCTTTTGTGTGTCCGGTAAAGCAGGCTGCAATTCCTGAGCCCTATATAGTGATTGGATCTCTTTTAAGTTGTTAAATTCAATCAATAAGTATATATTTATGAAAAAGCCAAAACGAATTTCAAAATAATAGCAACAAAAATATTAAAATAATTTCCAGGTATCAGAGAACAACATCACATGCTTGAACACTCATTACTAAGGAGTGAATTTGGGAAGTCCGGGTTAAATAGGCAATATGCCATCAGAATCAGGAAAATGAAACTGCTGAGATATGGCATTTGCCATACTAGCTTTATATACTAGTACAGTGAAAGCTATATGTAATGCTGAGGCTGTGATAGGATAAACATTTTCCTATACAATGATTTTCAGCTTTTAAAATCTGTAGTAGGTGGAGCTCTTGTTTCACTTGCAATGTCCTAATATGTGTAACAGTAAACTGTGCCATAGTGGGATTCACAGTTCTATTCTTTATTGAAGATTTTAGGAATTGAAAGTCATGTTCCCTGAACACCACCTTTTAATGGCCTGCCTTTGATATTTTTCTATTATTTGTATGAAGAAAGTGATGTACTTTCTTACCTAAACTTCTGATGTCAAGCTTTGAGTCATCTATTGAATAGATCAATGCAACTCAGTAAGCTTCATTGTGCTCAGTGGACAAGATACCATTCCCACCTTCAGGAAACTGAATAGCAAGTAAACGATGCTGGTCATCTTTCCAGCAGACACATGGCTCTAGAAGATCTCTGAGTGGCCTAGTTTCTTTAGGTGAAAAATGTTTGAGAATTAAGGTTTTTGTTGTTGTTTTTAGAAAAGTTAACTATCACTAAAAGTTAATATGGTTTAAACTGTCCTTAGCACATGAAAAGATGTTCAACATTATTAACCATTGGGGAAATGCAAACTAAAACCACAAACAAAGACGGTTGCTGGAGGCTCAAGTATGGACAAATCTGAGAGTTAAACACTGCTGAGCAACTCGGTTAGAGGGAGGCCCTGACACTTTTGTGAATTTTACTTCCAAAAGCTCTATCAGATTTTTACAGTGAATGCCAGAGGAAAATTCCCTCACCCTTCTGGTAGGAGAAGGGGAAAAGTAACCATTTTGAAGTAGCTAGACGAGCATTGATTAGCTGCCTCCTGCACACCCCCTACTGGGGATTGAGCCTGCATCCGCTGAGTCAAACCAGCTAGGGCTACACAGTGGTCAGCAAACTCATTAGTCAACAGAGCCAAATATCAACAGTACAACGATTGAAATTTCTTTTGAGAGCCAAATTTTTTAAACTTAAGCTATATAGGTAGGTACATTGTTATTAACTTAATTAGGGTACTCCTAAGGCTTAGGAAGAGCCACACTCAAGGGGCTAAAGAGCCGCATGTGGCTCGCGAGCCGCAGTTTGCCGACCACTGGAGAGCATTCTGTTCTTAATAAAGCCCATCCTCAGGAGAAACTGTTACCAGAACCTAACCTGCTGGGTTTTTTTAGAGCCTGTTACCTCCTAGAGCAGTGGTTCTCAACCTTCCTAATGCCGCGACCCTTTAATACAGTTCCTCATGTTGTGGTGACCCCCAATTTCATTGTTACAAATTGAACATAATTAAAGCATAGTGATTAATCACAAAAACAATATGTAATTATATATGTGTTTTCCGATGGTCTTAGGTGACCCCTGTGAAAGGGTCGTTCGACCCCCAAAGGGGTCGCGACCCACAGGTTGAGAACCGCTGGATTAGGGGTACTGTGGTGTGACCTGCCCCAGGGAAGGGGAAACCACCTACCATGGTTGCCTGGGATGGGGGAACCATTGGTAACCGAGCCTGGGGGCATAGAGGAGGGGTTGATCCAACAGTCTCTGGGGGAATGCAAGGGAAGCAATCTCTGCTCTTCCCTGATCTAGCTGGCAGGTCCAGCAGTGCTCAGGCAGTGGTCACGTCATGGAATAGTCTTTCCTCCACACCAGGTACCAATAAATTAAAAAATTCTGCTCCGTGAAAAACAATGTCAAGGGAATGAGAAAACGAGACACAGATTGAGAGAGAAATATTTGCAAAGGACACATCTGATAAAGGTTTTCATCCAAAATATACAAAGAACTCTTAAAATTCAACAATAACAAAATAAGCAACTTAGTTATAAAATGGGCAAAAGAATACAACAGACACCTCACCAAAGAAGATATAGATGGCAGATAAGCATATGAAAAGATGCTATACATCATGCGTAATCAAAAAAATTAAAATTAAAACAACAGTGAAATACCACTGCATGTCTATTAGAGTGGCCAAAATCCAGAACACTGACAACAGATGCTGGTGAGGATGTGGAGCAACAGGAAGTCTCATTTGTTGCATGAAGGGAATGTTAAATGGTACGGCCACTTTGAAGATGGGTTCTTACCTTATGATCCAGCAATCTCACTCTTGGTATTTACTGAAATGAATTGAAAACTTATGTATACACAAAAACCTATTCAATGATATTAAAGCAACTTTATTCATAATTGCTAAAACTTGGAAGCAATCAAGATATCCTATAGGTGAATGGGTAAATAAACTGTAGTACATCTAAATAATGGAATATTATTCAGCACTAAAAAGAAGTAAGCTACAAGCCATGCAAAGACATGGAGGAAATGTAAAATGCATGTTTCTAAGTGCATGAAGCCAAACCTGAAAAGGCTACATACGGTGAGACTTCAACTATATGACATTATGGAGAAGACAAAATATGGAGACGAAAAAGAGATTAGTGTCGCCAGGGGTTAGGGAAAGGAAGGGATGAATAGGCAGAGCACAGAGGAACTCTGGTCAGTGAAACTATTCTGTATGATTATACATTTGTCGAGGCCATTCATGATGTTCAACACCAAGATGTCCATGAATGTAATCTATGGACTTTGTTAATAATGAAGTGTCAATGTGGGTTTATTAGTGTAACAAATATCCACTGTGGTGCAGAATGTCTGTAGCAGGGAAATTGTGGGTGTGTGGAGACAAGGGGAATATGGGAACTCTGTACTCTCCACTCATTTTTGTTGTGAACCTAAAACTATTCTAAAAAAGAAAGTTTACTCATTTAAAAACAAGCAAACCACAGTGAGATATCACTAAACACCTATCTGAATGGCTAAAATGAAAAATAATGCCAACACTTCATGTTAAGCAAAAATTTGGAAAAACTGAGTCACTCATACATTGTTCATGGGAATGTAAAATGATACAAACATTCTGGAAAACGGTTGGCAGTTCCTTAAACATGCAACAACTATACAATCCAGCAATTGCTCTTTGCCCTCTTGTCTTCTCATCCCAGAGAAATAAAGACTTATTTTCACACAAAACCTGTACACAAATGTTTACAACAGCTTTATTCATTACAGTCCCAAACTGGGAACAACTCAGATGTCCTTCGGTGGGTGAACAGTTAGACGTACTGTGGTGGATCCACATCATGGACTGCTGCTCAGGAAGAGCACCGAGAACAAACTGGGTACAAGCAATAACCTGGGCGAATATCCAGACAATTAAGCTGAGTGGAAAAGCCTATTCCAAAAGTTTACATACTGTATGATGCCATTTATACAACAGTCATGAGAGGACAAAACAGAAATGGGGAACAAATGGGTGGTTGCCAGGGTTTAAGGAGGGAATGGGGCATGAGAGAAGAGGATGTGGCGATGGAAGCATAACAGGAGACATCCTTGTGGTGATGAAAATGTCAGTGTCTTTACTGTATCAATGTCAATATCCTGTTTATGACTTTGTACTGTAGTTTTGCAAGATGTTATCACGGGAGTGAACTAGGCAAAGGGAACACAGGATCTCTCTGTAATATTAGAACTGCATGGAACTCTAAAATTATGCTAAAATGAAAAGGTTTAAAATAAATAATGTAAATCAAAAAATCTGATTAAAACTTTATGATTTTTCTTAAACAAACAAAACACCTCACAACTGTCCTCAGAAGCTATTTGGCTCACTTTCTAGGCAAAAGAGTAAAGATTCTTCTATGTGAACATTTTAAGAGTCTGGACATCAGGAGAAAAAAGAGAAAACAAGATGAGGAAATGAAAATAATGGAAAGAAAGCACTTACATGCTTAGTATATTGGTTAAATAAATCATGGTCCATTCATGCACTAAATGTAGCTATTACAAAATCAGTTATAAAAGAATAGTTACTAAATGGGAAAATGGGTTCTATCTATTAGTACATTAAAACATAGGTAAAATTATATAAAACTTGTAAAATGTTTATAAATTAACTCAACAAATCTTACATAATCAACAAAAAATGCATATATCTGTCAGGTATTGGATGCAAGGGTGAGCAGAAAGGTTCTCACAGTGTCTGCCCTCAGAGAACTCACAGTGTATTGGGTACATGGATTTCCCACTCCTCTTTGTTTCAACATCAGTATATTTAATTTTTCAATAAATATTTATTGAGTACAGATTCTATTCTTAGTACTCTGAAAAGTTTCATGTGGGATCCAAATGGCAGATTTTATATAGTTTGTAACCTTAAATGGATTATAATTTGGGTAGAGAGACAAGATTCATGAACACATAATAAAAATCAGAGAACATCAGGATATAGGGTATATGTCTGCAATGATACAAGGTTTCAGATCTGAGACATCACTCTGGTTGTGCATGGGGAATGGTTAGCCCTGCTGAGTGTGCCCTGCCACCTCCCAGGTCAGTAGCTCTTAAGGAAAGTCTCTCGCGGTTGAATCTTGGCTTGAGTTTCTCTCTGTAGCCAACACCTCACTAATTCTTCAAAACCAATATTTTTAAAATATATTTTTATATGATTTCAGAGAGGAAAGGAGAGAGAGAGAGAGAGAGAGAGAGAGAGAGAGAGAGAGAGAGAGAGAAACATCCATGATGAGAGAGAATCATTGATCAGCCTCCTGTACGCCCCACACTGGGGATCAAGCCCACAATCCGGGCATGTGCCCAGACTGGGAATCAAATTGTGACCTCCTGGTTCATAGGTTGACACTCATCCACTGAGCAATGCTGGCCGGGCCTCTTCAAAACCAATTTTGTTGTTTTGAGCATTCTTGCTGTGACTGTTCCCTACTAGCTACACTAGTATTTCATTTCAATGTGGTCTGTGCACTTTCTGAGTTTGCATTGGTCTAATCTGAGCTCAGTGTTCCTGTGACATTCTCCACTCCCTTTCCAGTGGAATTGGCGAAAGTGTTTGACTCTTTTTTTCTGTGTTGGTGACACCGCTGAGCACATTAAAGTAGACCTAAAGACAGCCTTGGAATTCTTTTTCCAGTATGGAGTCTCTAGTTGCTGAAAAAGACATTTTCCAGAGCAGTTGGGACAGCCTCCTGGAGAAGCTGCAGGAAATGGTGCTTCCGCGGTAGCATCTGAAAGGGAAGTTTTTCATCCAAGAGCACAGAAAATGGCACTTGTAGGAATGAGTGTGGGGCACCCTGCTGATAGTGTCATTAAATAAGCTCTGTGTAGCCTTTCAGAAGTACACTGTTACCCTTGGCAAAGCCATCACTATACATTGAAGAGAAAGAAAACATATTTCATTATATGGTTTCTATTTCGCCTTTCTATTTAAGAGATTAAGAAGCACTGGCCTCCACCTCTGGGAAGCACGTCATGAGCCAAGGCCTTCCCATTACCAGAAAAGGACACGGTTTCTATTGGTTCTCAGGACCCTGTGCACTTCTACATACCTCCACAACTCAAAATTCCACAAAGACTATGATTTCTTGGACATTGTTCAGTGCATGGGTGGAAATTGTTTGCAATGAGTCTCACTCAGCAACTCAGGGTAAACTGCTCTATGTGGTTTTGTCCTAGTCTGTGGAATAAGCCTTAATAAAACTCACATGCCTAAGACCCTGTGGTTGCCTGTGAAACGATTTCATCTAACAATGAGCTATTTGGATTGGCTGACGTGGACTACCAGCTGGCTAAACATTAGTGAAGCTGGGTGTATTGAAATGGCGTCATTCGTAGAAGTTGGCATATAGCTCATGGAGATACAACCACTGTAACAGGACTGTGTCCAGCAAATAATGGGAAATACTGTAAGATTGAAGGTGAAACTTCAAGTCTACAATATTTATAAAGTGCTTTGCAATTGCAAATGGATTTTCTAAAGAGTCATTTTTCTCCCTTTCAAAAGTTTACTTGTATATCCAACATCGTGATACCCTGATATAAAAGTAAAATATTCCTCTAAGGAAACAATGGTGGTTTGTTATGGGACCCAGACCAAAGTTCCCAAGAGACCATCTTACTGTTATTGTTTAAGCCGCATTGACCTGGGGCTTAGAAAACGCAATCTCAGCAGCAGTCTTTATTCCTTTTACATGTTAGCTGCCTCCCATGACAAGCCTTTAGGGTTACAAAAAAAAATGTACAGTGAAAACTTTCATTGTTTGTTTTTCCTGAAGTTCCCTAGAAAATGTCAGTGTCTTTGAAGGGGTTCTCCTTGAATTGAACTCCTGAGGTTGGAGATTTACCAGGTTGATTTAGGAGTTTGAAATCCTGGAGCGTTTCCATAAAATGAGGATTTACAGTTCATAAATATAATGACAAAAGTGTGAAGATGCATTTTTGTTCTTGAAAAACTATTGGAACAAAGCTACTTTTCATAAAAAGCTCCAGTGCTGCCATTCCCTTCAGACAGATGTCTATTCTGGCTATGTGAAGTAGCTTTTTACTGCCATTTGTATAAGATGGGCTCCTTCCCTGCTGCATGGGGAGCCACTTCCTCTGAAGGTGTGCAGATGGAGAGATAAATTGAACACTGGGACATTTACCCAGTGACAAGCATACAGAAATGGAAGGAAAACGTGTTGTAAGACAGAGCACATTCCTTCTGTTTGCCTCATCCCTGATGGGGCTCGGCTTCCAGATCACTTCAGTCTGGTTCTGATATTTACTCTGAGATTATTAGTTACATTATTTCCCACATATGGCAGCAAGTGCCTTGGTTATTAATTTCCATTAAATTGTCTACTCTGACTAACTGTTTGGGGAAAGAAAAACATGCCATGCTCTGGCCTTATACAATGTTATGGGGAACAATAAGGAAATTGTGTCACTAATGGACCTTCTCCATAGATGATAGAAGTGGTGTGAGATTAGCAGTTGCATAGCTGTGCAGAAGGCCTGGGTAGAATAATTGCAATAGATTCATGAGTCTGGGGAAAATCTCTGGACTTTCTTTCAATTTAGTTGTAAATTGAGTTGACATGATTTCCAAACCTAGGATGAATGTTGGAGCTTACCTTGAGGTTATAGAAAGGGCAGCCTTCCTTTCTGTATTCCAATTTGCTTACTTTAGCCCAATTCTTAGAAAGGGAAAATCATGCCTCCATTCTGCTGTTCTAAACATTCTGCTCTATATAAATTTCTAGTAACCCCACCCCTCTGATGTTTATGTTTGGTTGTGATTGGAAACAAGTTGATGTTATGAAAAGAGTACTAAACCATGAGTCAGATGAGCTATGGTCTAGTCCTATATTTCAACATTGTAAATAATTTATTGTCAAACTGGGACACTTTGAGGATGGAAGGGGGTGCTATTAATACTTATACCAGGACAACAGACATAAATCAAGAATGTCTTGGTTAATACTGGGATGTATGATTGTTCTGCCACTTACTGTATGTTTGGGTAAATGAACCCAGCTTCTTAAAGTTTTAGTTCCTCATCTGTAAAATGGAAATAATAAGTCCTCTATTTTCAAGATTATTGTAAAGATATGAAATAATATGTGCAAGGCCTTTGTGAACTGTGAACTATGAAACCATATACAATGTAAGGGAAATCATAATAAATTATATCAGCTGTAGCTGGAGAAAACTCTCAGAGAAATACCTCTGGATATTTTCATGGATAAGAACAGAGAATTGGAAGCAATAATTGTGGAAACAAACTCAGATAAGATGAGGTTTCTAAGGGAATATTGAAGGAAGCAAAGTAGGATGGGCTATTTTTGACATTTGTTTCCTTTTAACCAATATAATTTTAAACAAAAAGTAGGCCCTAATGTGAGATGAGAACTGTGTTTGCGGACGTATTAGGGAATGTTGATTATCCTGATGACATAGTTAGGCAAGCCTGTATCTGTTTATATTCAAAAACTGATCTGAAATATAAAGATTTGACATTTCAGAGAATTAATTTTGCTCTTAAGTTGTTATAATCCTGGTGATTAAAACTCAAGGACTCTTAGTCTTTCTCATGTTATAATTTGATGTGTTTTAGCTTAAGTTTGTAGATCAGCCTCTACTCCATTGGGTTTTTTGTTTGTTTGTTTGTTTGTTTGTTTGTGATTAGAAGGAATCAAGATGCTTTTTGCATGGTTTCTGCCAGCATGCTGACAATTGTGTTCATGATCCATGTAGCCAAGTCCCCTCAGCCATCTGCTCAGCCTACAGGCCATAGTTCTCCATTCAATCATTAACAAATACCTTCTGTTGGCTTATATGACTATGACCAAGAAATTTCGATTGACAGTTTGAGGTTTGAGGTCACCCAAGACACTTAATTTAGTATGTTTTAGTAAGAAATTAAACTCATAGCACTACCATGTAAGCAATATATATATAATGTTGATTAATCCTAATTCAAGGTCCATGAGCAGGTATACACAGAATATCTCTTTTGCCAAATAAGGATGTTCTAGCTGTATAAGCATCTATTTAAATCACCCTACAGATATCTTGGAACATATTTTAAGTAGAGAACAGAGCTATTTAGGCAATCAACAAAGATTTGTGTTTCCACTCCATAGGATGGAGCTAGGTACTAAGTGGCTGCTGCCACCCAGGATCCAGATTTTCCAGGATACCTGGCATAGATGGGGACTAGTTTCTAGTTCTTGATGGTGAAACATGAATGGAAGTGGAGGTACTGTCCTCCAGTCTCATCTCCACATACTGGTTGAATCAGAATGTCTTTAAGATCCTGGAGGAGGGAGAGTACACAAATTACAAGAGCTTGGATGCCTGAATAACTATGTGGAAAGTTGTTAGTCCAGAAAATTAATGTGAATGAGAAATATAACTACATTGTGTAAGGATTTTAGAGGTTTTCTGTTAGAGAAACTAGTGTGGTTCTAAGTAATATAACTAGACCCTGGGATTCTATTTATAATTTGAACCACTTCAGTTAGAATGGCTATTGGCATTGTAAACTTTGAAAAACAGTAAAATCTTAAATCACAAAAGGAATATAATTATATTCACAGTAATTTTGTTCCAAGGTGGAAAAAATCCATTTCTATACTGTTTTAACATTGGTATTAAATATAAGATATTAGAATATAAGTAGTGAAAGGATAAGCAGCCATGAAAAGTGTTTATTGCAAACAATAGAATTTTCAAAAATATTAATCTGACACATAGAATGCGTAAAGATCATGGTACAGAAATAATCCTCATAAATTGATGTCATTAGTTTTTTTTTTTTCTACAGCCACATGTTCAGCCTTTGGGTAATTCTCCAATGTCTGTTAGAAGCATCAATAAGGGCTGCTTGTCTTGATACTATGTACAGTTAATTTTTATCATAGTTAATTTTTATCTGTTACTAGATTAGTAGACCTGTTCTTAAAAAGAGGATTTTTAAGACTTAAGTCTGCACATGACAGAAATCATTGTATGTCTTAACCATTCCACTGCCCCCAGCCTCATAAACCAATTACTGATCACTCCTATAGTTATTAACAGAGTTAATTCACAAATGGATTCATCATCCATCTGAGTTATTTCTCTCTACCATTCTACCACATATCATATAACAAAGTCTGATAAACCCAATGCTTAATTATATATAATGACAGAACTTGTCAGAAAATATACAGACAAGGAAACAATGGAACAGCATTTGCAAAGTACTAAAGTAAAATATTTCAACTTAGAATTCCATACCCATTAAAAGTATCCTTTAAAAATCAAAGCAAATTAAAGACATTTTAGTCCAACCAAATCTGAGAAAATTCACAGTAAACCAACTTACTCTAATAAGAAATATGAAGGAAGTCTTTTTCATGTGGAAAGAAAATGATAGCAGATGGACATTTGGATCTTAAGAAAGATCTAAAGAGCAGCAGAAATAGTAACTATGTTGTATGTTTAAGATATTTTACTTTTCATTTTTAATCTTGTTAAAAGATAATTGACTATATAAAGCAAAAATAATAATGTTTTTCTGGGTTTTTAGCATATGTAGAATTGAAGTATATACCAACAATAACATAAAAGAGAAGAAAGGGGAAATGGAGGTATACTACTATATCTATTTTGCAATATATATAAAATGATATAATATTATGGGAAGATAA
This sequence comes from Myotis lucifugus, assembly GCF_000147115.1. Lineage (NCBI taxonomy): Eukaryota > Metazoa > Chordata > Mammalia > Chiroptera > Vespertilionidae > Myotis > Myotis lucifugus. Next base: position 34,047,641 of record NW_005871048.1, on the reverse strand, counting down.
ACTGTGATATGTTGAAATTGTATACTGTAAAGCTTAAAGAAACTGTTAAAATAGCACAACAAAGAGTTGCAGCTAAAACAGTCAACAAAAGAAATAAGATAATATCATAAAAACATTCAATATAAAGCAAGACAGAAAAAGAAGGAAAAAAGAAACAAAGAACTTCTGGGATAAATAAATAGCAAAAACAAAGCTGGTAGATAAAACTTAACTGTATTAATAGTTATAGTAAATGAAAATGGTCCATGATCCCCTATTAAGAGCCAGAGACTGCCATTTTGAATTAAAGTAAAAACACAAGACAATGGTATGCTTTCTAAAAGAATTCTACTTTATATGTGAAAACACAGTTTAAAAGTAAAAAGATGGAAAAAGACTTATTCTGCATGACTAATTAAAAAAACAACAACCAACAACTCAGAATAGCTATTTTAGTACAAGCAAAATAGAGTTCAGAACAATAAACATTACCAATGATAAACAGGAACATTATAAAATATAAACAGGTCAATACATCAAGAAGAAATAACAATCCTACATTATGTACACCCAACAAAAGAATGTCACATTTCATCAACTAAAACATGATGTTACTGAAAAGAGAAATAGACAAATTCCATTTATAATGGGAAATTTCAACATTCCTTTCTAATAATTTGGTAGAAAAAAAGAGAAAGAATTTAGTAAGGCAAGAGGAGATTTGAACAAAACTATGAAATAATTTGACCTAACTTGTGTTTATGGAATACTCCACCCAATAAAAGAACACATTCTTTCTCAGTACACATGGAGCACTCATTAAGATAGACCATATGCTGATTCATAAACCAAATTTCAATAAATTTAAAAGGATAAATTAGACAGAGTATGTTCTTTGACTATAGTAGGATTAAATAAAAATTGCTAGAAGAAAGATATATAAAAGGTTTCCAAATATTTGGAAATGAAACAACACATTTATAAATAACCCATGAATCAAAATTAGTCACAGAGAATTTATAACTGAATAATATAAAAACCCAACATATCAAAATTTGTGAGATAGAGCTAAATAAGTACTTAGAAAGAAATTTACAAAATGAAATGATCTTTTAAAAAAATAAAAATATTAATTCAATAATTTAAGATTTCACTTTCAGAAACTATGAAAAGAAGTACAAATTAAATGTAAAAACAAGCAGAAGGATGGTAAAAATAAAGAGTGAAATAAATGAAGTAGAAACTATAAAAAACTAGTTTTTGAAAAATCAATAAAATTGATAAGCTTATATCCAGATTGATGAAGAACAAAGACAGAAGATGCAAATAACCAATATCAGAAATGAAAGAGAGGATATCACCACAGATCCTTTAGAATGTAATGAAAAGGATAATAAAGAAATATTTGAAAAAACTTATACCAATAAATGTGGCAACTTAGAGGAAATGAACCAATTTCTTGAAATATACTAGCTACCATAGATTACTCTAAAGCAATAGATAACCTAAATAGTCTTATAACCTAGCCAGTGCAATATTAGTTTCAGAATAAATATGTAGAAATAAAAATAGAGGGTCTAGATAAAGATAGATACATATATGGTTAATTGACTTTTGACAAAGTTACTAATATAATTTAATAGAAAAAGAATAATTTTTAAACAAGTGGTGTTGGAACAATTGGATATCCAAATGGGGAAAAAACGGACATGATACAAATATTAACCTGAAATGGATCAAAACCCTAAACATACCAGCTAGAACCATAACACAAGTAGGAGAAACTTGTGAACAAGGTGAGACAGAAATATCTTGGGACACAAAATAGTGAACTTTACAATTAAATGAATAAATTGAATTTTATCAAAATTAAAACTTTGCCTTTTAAAAGGTTAAAAATGAACAAGTGAGCCACAGACTGGGAGATAATATTTTCAAAGCATATGTCTGATAAAGGATTTGAACCCAGAATATAAAAGACTACTTCTATCTCAATAACAATAATAGAAACAACTCAATTAAAAAATGGGCAAAACATTTGGACAGACACTTCCCCAAAGAAGATACACAATGGAAAATAAATATACCAAAAGATGCTCAACATCATTAATCATTAGGAAAATGCAAATGAAAGCCACAATAAAATACCTTTTCTGATGCACTAGAATAGCTAAAGTTAAAAAGATTAACAATACCCATTGTTGATTAAGATACTGAGCACCTGGAACTCCCATACATCACTGGTGGGATGCAAAATGGATACAGTTAGGTAGTTTCTCAGAGAGTGAAGCAAACATCATATGTATTTTCCCAGTTGAAATAAAAAGCTATATCCACATAAATACTTGTATGTGAATTTCATAGCATTTTTATTCATAACAACTTTGAACCAATTGTGATATATCCATACAACGGGATACAGCTCAGCAAGAAAAAGGAACAGACTGCTGATGCATGCACCAACACGGATAAATCTCAAAAGCATTTCACGGAGTGACAGAAGCCAGACATAAAAGCGTGGGTACTGTATGATAACATTCACCTAAAATTCTATTGATGGCAAAACTGTAGTGACAGAAAGTAGATCAGTTGTCACCAGATGCTGAGGAGGAGAAAAGATTAAGAGCAAAGAAGTTGAAGGAAATTTTTGAGGTGATAAAAAATGACTTGAATATGGCAGAGGTTACAAAACGATATACACAATGGACTGTATAGTTTAAAATGTTGAATCCTATTGTTTGTAAATTATGCCTCAATAAAGATGATCTTAAAAAATAAGCTAGAGAACTGGCTAATTCAATCACTATGTAAGGGAAAATATGGCATGAGCCTAGAATATTTTGTGTCAGAAGGTATAGAAGTGTGCAAACAATAATTGGGGAATGTCAAAATGACAAAGAGACACACTTGAAGGTGCTCTCAGATCAGGGACAATTTGAGAATAAAAATAATAATGTAAAGAGTTTTAACTCATTGGATAAAATGCGAGTCAACCAATCCACACTTTTATAAATAATGAAAATCATAAATCAATTAATGAAAAAATTAAACCAATGGGAGCAAAGATAAAGCTCTCCCTTATAGCTAAGTGCTGTCCTAGTACAGAAGGAATGATGGCATTAAAAAGTCATCAGTGGAGAGTAAAATTTGTAGGTCCAAGTTTTACCACAGGGTGTTTACATGGTCACAGAGGTCTCACCTCTCCTAATGGTTCTTAGTCATGAAGGGAAATGCAGTGCCTTTACAGTGGAGAAAACTCTGTAGTCAGACACCACCTCAAACCGGTGATCAAAGCTGCTTGACCAGGGCTGGGACAGACAGACGGCATGTGTCCAGGGCAGGGGTGGGCAAACTTTTTGACTCGAGGGCCACAATGGGTTCTTAAACTGGACCGGAGGGCCGGAACAAAAGCATGGATGGAGTGTTTGTGTGAACTAATATAAATTCAAAGTAAACATCATTACATAAAAGGGTACGGTCTTAATTTTTTTAGTTTTATTCATTTCAAACGGGCCGGATCCGGCCCGCGGGCCATAGTTTGCCCACGGCCGGTCCAGGGCTAGCTCCTAAGAAGGATACAGCACCACTGCAGTGGTCTTCCTGGCAAGAATGCAAACCTGAATTTAATAATTAGGAAGTACCAGATGAACCCAAATTAAAGGGCCATTTAACAAAACGGATGTATTCTCTAAAAATGCCAAGGTCAAAAACAAAAAGGAAGGCCGAGGAACTGGGACTCCCAATCAGAGGGGACAAAAGAGAATAACAGCAAAATAGAAGTTTTAATCTTGGATTGGATCTTGGGTGAGGAAAAAAAATACCTCTAAAAGACATTATTGGCAAAATGGTAGCTATAAACAAATGATATTATTGGCATAATTTGAATATAGACTGTGACAGATAATAGTGTTATATTAATGTTGAATTTCCTGAGTTTGATAACTTTATTGTGCTTATATGAGAGAGTAGCTTTCTTTTTAGAAAACACACACAAAGTATTTAGAGGTAAAAGGGCATTATGTTTTCAATTTACTCTCAAATGGTTTGGAAACAGTATGAATAGATACTGAGAGGAAAATAAAGCAATACAATTAGTGTATCTGGATAAGGGACATATGGGAGTTCTTTGTAATAGTCTCACAGTTTTCCTGTAGGCTTTAAATTATATCAAAATAAAATGTAAAAAAAAAACAATAACAACGTGGTTTGTAAGGGTCTGGGTTTCTTTTTAGATTCATCTTTCATATTCTTAATAATTTGACAGCTGAGAACTGAAAATCTACCATGTAGCAGGGATGGTTCTAAGCTCAGTCAGCTCTGCAGATCAGGGCTCAGTATATGGTTTCTAATGTCAAGAAGTTCACTGCCTAATAAATATAGAACTGGGGTAAGTGATGCATCAGAGTTGGTTCAGGATAACATGTGAGATACGAGAGGCACCAATGCAGATTTGGAGGCTGGGAGACATCTGGGAGATGACCTCTGAGTGGCACTTGGGACTCCAGTGGGAGTTAACCAGTTGCAGGAGGCTTTCAGGCAGAAGGGGCACCAGATACAAAGGAACCAGGGCAGGTAAGGACAACTTGTGTTCCAGGACTTGCAAGTTGGTTTGCTATGAATAATCAGGTAGAGGTGAGTGGAAAGGAGGTGAAATGAGCATAGAGAGAGGCCAGGGTCAAATAATGAGAATCCTCAATGCCATGTTAAAGAACTTTTCATTGAATTCTGAATGTGACATTTTGGGGAAATATTCAAGTGGAGATGGTCTTCAACATAGAAGAGTCTGCCACTCAGGAGGGTAGTGACAGTTTCGAAATAGACATTTGGAGGCATTAAAGTACAATGGTTGGTGAAACCATTGGGGCTTGGGGTGGGCGCACCAAGGAGGAGGGAGGTGGGGCATGCAGAGAATAGGATAGAGACATATCCCTGGTATCATCACCTCAGCACTTACAGGACACCAGCAGGAAAAGGATACACAGAAAAAGGCCAAAAAGTTGGAGGAAAACAAAGAGAGAATGAGATAGCAGAAACCAATTTTTTAAAAAAGGGATTTAAAGGACAACATAAAAAAACAGCCCACAAAGCTTAATATTAACACTTTCATCCCCTGATGAAAATCCCCTATATAATATCTGAACTACAAATTCTTTTTCTCAGTCATCTGCACATTCCTTAGAATGTAATGTACTGATCTATTCGGATAAGTAGGTCAGCTATCTTAACCCGATAGATCTTCAAGAAAAGTAAGGAACTGACCTAACTGAAGCCTTTTCTGCTTTAAGCCCCTCTGATCTTGTAGATGCTTGTTTGGGATTCAGGGCTCAGCTTTTTCTATGTTAATAGAAAACAAAGTTGAATGTGTTTCATCTATGCTACGACGTGGCAGGAACTGCAGCTGGATATGACTTATTTCCAAAGAGGGCAGAGGCAAGACTTTGGAAACATATTTCAGAGATTTCTAAGTCGGCAGTCATGTGAAACTTCAAGAGTTTAAAGCAACAGAAGAAATGGGACTGCTATTTGTTAGGCCTGCTGGACCACATGGCTTCATTTACATCGTTACATTGGGCTGTGATGTGGGGCTGAGGTTAAAAGTTTAGTCTTCAGACAAAATAGGTGATTCAGATGTTGTCACAGATGAAGGGCCCAGCCAGATACCCTCACACCGACTGTTTCTGGTTTTTGCAAAAAAACTAGTTGTTCATCTACTTGGAAGTGTTTGTATACACATGTCATTTGTGTGCTTTTCCTGCATCAGTTTTGCCCAGCAAAGAACTAGTGAATATGGACTTTGTGTAAACATAGGGGTGAACCCCTCTGAGAATAGAAAGATGAAAACAGTACAGCCCAGACCTCAAGGAACTTACCATCTAACAAGGGCAGGCAGGCAGGCATATAAGTGATCGTGCACTTTATACTAAAACCGAATCCATGCTATGGTGTCTCCCATTACAGACACAAATGGCACATCAAATCTCTAGATTTGGGTTGTAACAGGAGAGGGCCTTCGAAAGCAAGAGATAGTACGCATTTGAGCTCGATTCTCAGCTAAAACATTAATTGGAGGTGATACAAACTTACATGATGACTGATATTTAAGGCAGGACCATTTCCCCTGTACCTCCCTTACTCAGACAAGGAAAAGAAGATAGTCTGGTTGTAGGTTGAGGCTCTAGTATTCTGACAGCCTGTGAGACACTTCAATTCCCCTCACTGTTCTAAGTGATTTACAAGATTAGCTCAATGCTCTTAATAAACATGTAAATCCTTATTATTCCCATTTTGCAGATAAAAAATGGAGGCACAGGGAGATGAAGTAATTTGCCACAGTCACACATCTTAGTTCATGTTGTTGAAAGGTCTCAAAGGTAAAAGCGGCCTCAACATGAAGAAGGAAAGTGCAGCTCCTGACAAACGGCATCACAGAGGGCTCAGTCCCCAGGCTCAGAATGTGGACCCATCCTCAGTGCCTCTCTCTCTACTTTGTGTGCATTCTTCAGGGCCTGTCATTCATTTCTCACAGTGTCCCCCAAAGTGCTGCCCTTCGACCTAGGCCAGTGGGGCCCTGCTCTATGTCCCACCCCTTGGAGTGCCTTCTCCAGGTTGTTCTAAGTCCCCCACTAGTTCTTGGAGCTACTGGGCCCAGCAGTGCCATTCTGCCAGGCTTGGGGCAGGCCTTGTGTGGTCCCTGGTTCTCCCTGCAGGTTACTCTTCTTTGTTCACTGATGAAGTACAGATCATATCCCACTCTTACATCCTCTCCAATCTACAAATCACCTCTCCAACTTCATCCCTCAGTTCCTCATGTTACCACACATTGTCCATAACAAAACAGAACTTCTGGGCTGTTCTTCAACATGCCTGTCCCTTTCTCATCTCCTCACATTTGCTTTTGATATTCCTGCCCCACTCTGTCTCTCCCATTTCTCTCCATTAAAATCATGCCCAATCGTGAAGGCCTCAAATGCCTTTCTCTCCCCAAGCCTTAAGTCAGATGTCATATCCCCTTCTTTTCATCTCCTATGCTTATTTATAAAGTTATGCCTCTTTTAGAGTTTTCTCTCTCTTGTTAGAAGCTTGATTTAAATAGCATGAAAACTAAGAGACTTGGCCAGGGGTAGGGTTCAAATTAGTCAAATACTTGTTCATGTTGGCAGAAACATATTTTTATTGCTGCCAACCTTTGGCAGTTAGATGAGTAGTTCTATTAAAGAGGATCACAGACATTAAAGAGAATATGAAGTTTGCTCTTAGTGGAAGCTGATAACAGGAATAAGCTTGCAGTTCTCAAGATGAAAAGCCCAAATGCTATTTTGAGTAAAAACTAAGAACAAAAATGGGTTAAACCAAGACAGTCTAGAAGTCTTAAACGCCATGTATCTACAAAGACATATTTTTCTTTTGAGAAACAATAGAGTAAGAAGAAAGCAGATGGCTATTTACTGCCTTTGTTGTCTTAAAAAAAACCTACACAGATTCTGCCCAAACTGTTGCAGCCATGCAGATCTGGGCATCTGTGATCTCTAGCAAGTTTCTGATTTCCAAAAATCACTTGTCCTCAAATTAAAGAGGTAAGGGGAAATGCTGATAGGGAACCGGTGAGTTTTATGTGCTCTTGAAATTCTAAGAAAAACATATGCAAAACACTAATCAGAGGGCTTTCCATCTTTCATATCTTTCTGACAATGATTAAGCTCATTATGTCTTTCAGAGACTTGGGCAAAGAAAGCAAGCTGGAAAATCAGTACAGCAAATGGCAAACATGTCATGGGTGTGGATTAGACTGAGAACCAGTGTCAGTGAGAACATAGTATTTGGGTAACACTGTCCCTGGCTTGGTAAGCTCAGATCTGTTATATTTTTAGTCCAAAACACATTGAAAACCAGATGTGGATGTGAAGGCACTCATATAATTAGGAAAGGCAGTTTGGTGATGAAAGTTCGGATACTTCTGCTGTAATCTAGCTCCAGCTCACACCTGTCCCAGAGGAGGAAAAGAAGCCTTTGGAATAGGGAAGTGACTCACTCATGTTAACAGTCTAGCTGGTGGAAAAAAACACAATTGGAATCCAGGTCTCTTGATTCCTGGTGCTCTCTCTGTTACCTCACATTGTCTCTCCTTTTTAATGCCTCTCCATTCAGCTTAAGAAGTATTGTTAGAGCTAAAGCCCATGTTTATCTTACTGTCAGGGACAAACAAGTAGAAAATAGATCAAAGTTATCTTTATTTCTCTTGTAAAGTAACCCATCTTGGTGGCTTAAGGAAGCCCTTCCAGCAATGATGAATTAGATAGTCTGTGAGGTGCAATCCAAGGTGGGTGTGTCATTTGGTTCATTATTAGCCCAACTGACCTGCTAGCTTTGACAACACAAATAAAAATTGGAGGATATCCTTATGTTTTGCAGAATCTAGAAGGTTTATGTTTGTATGTATATCATTTACATATAAAAAGGGTATTTGCTTTGTTTCTTTTATCTGTGGAAGTTAGGACCTGGTATTTCCTGAAATTGGTAGTGATTATGGAATGCTTAGAGAGAAAATGGCACTACTTAGCTAAACATTTTTGGGACCTGGAGTGGGGTGTGTAGGATGAGCCAGCCAGGAAGAATAGGTCAGATTGTAATCAGTCAGAAAATTTGAGTTTTCCAGGTAAATATGTACATGGGGCCTTAAAAATTTTTAAGAAAGTGACTTTATATTTATTTCTTTGAAATAATTTTGAAATTGATATGCAGCAGAAAAGCTTTCAGACTTAGCAAATAGACCAGTTGCAACAATTAGACTTTCTTTTAAAAAGCAAGGGAGTATTTATGTGGTCAAATATAAATTGCAGATTTTTCAAAAACTGTCCTCAAGGCACTTTAGTTTCTAACTCTAAAGCAGCATTTGAGGGAAGTTGTAAAACAGGGAACACAAAGATGTTTCTCTGCTGCTAACATGACCCCCTGGAGTCCAGCGTGAAATCCATACTGCTCAGCAAGCCCCGCTCAGAAGGGCCAGCCAAGGACAGGCTGGTCTGCTATGCAGATAGCCCAGACCATCCCAAAGAGATGATCTCACAGTCCTTAGACCAAATGTCTCCATTTCAGAAACCCACTCAAAGCCCTCGTTTCTGAATTCAGAAATAGGTCCTTTTATTTATTTGCATCTGCATTCTCCTGAAATGGCAGCAAATGGCAAGAACCATGGTTAAAGATATCCACCTAACCCTGACTTCAAGCGGGTGTAGGTCCAGGAGGGTGTGGTTTATACGTATTTCTTTTGAAAACTAGGTTAGAAATGTGACCTGATGCTACAAAAGTCTGAAGCTCACAGAGAGGTGGGAGCTGTGAAAATCTGGGGCAGGCGAGGATGGCAACTTGCCATCTTGACAGAATTGCTCAATCAGCATCCACGACATGTTTCTCCATTTTATTTTAGGAACCAATAAACTACACTAGAGGGCAGACTAACCTAGACTTTTTTTTTTAATCCTTTCAGTGAGCGTTTAATCATTGTGTTGGATGTAAGCATTATAGAAACAGAGGTTGTGTAAGTGAATGAAATCATGGCAGTATTATCATTGATGGAGATTGTGCCTCAGATGGCATTTCCCTATTTAACTTTGTACTCATGGCATTTAATGTCTTAAATGCTTAATGTAGAACAGGTTGAAGGACAATAACAACAAGCAAAAACCTGAAAATAGTGGACGGCATGTGATTATTACAAGCTATGCTAATGAAAGACAAGCACCCTTATGAGAAGAACATAGTGGCCAGATACATATAAAACCTTCTCCAAAGGAACAGGAAACATAAGGGACATCATCGCAGTGAGATGCATTGGATTCATAATGCCAATTTATACCTAATATGGTGCTTGTAATTTCTCATTTTTTAAACTACAAAATCTCATTTCCTTGTCTTTTGTGTGACTGTGACACAATCTAGGAATGAAGAAGACAAACTGTGAAATGCATCATCCAAGAAATAGCTCAGCATTGTCCCAGCTGGGAGGGCTATCCCACCTCAGAACCTTCAGGCCCTTTAGCAGTTTTATGCTGTGTGTGATAGAGCAAGGGCACAGAATTTTCAGACTGATCATTGGGCATAGATATTGTGACAACCTGACTGACACAACTATTCATTAGTCATTTTAATTAACTCAACTAAGGGCTCTAGGGTTAACTGTTTCACATAGCTAGTCTATTTTAGGGTTCTCCAGAGAAAGAAACCAATAGGAGATATATGTACGTGTGTGTGTGTGTGTGTGTGTGCGCGCGTGCACGTGTGCAGTTTTTACCATCTTTATACCCAATACAAAGCCATGCTCCTGCATATGGTTAGAATATGTATAAGGTAAATATTCAAGAATACAACTTTTCCAATTTTAATAATCAGTAAAATTAACATAGATATTAAAAAATGCAGAGGAGGGGCAATTTGCACAGGTCAAGGCTCATGGGCCAGGATGTGCCCACACATCTGTATGCAGCTGTGGAGTTCCATATCTCCTCTCTTTGCTAGGAGCTCCCTGAGAACCAGGTCTTTGTCTTCTATATTTCTCTCATCACTTAGTTCAGTGATGGACCTCCTGTTAGTTTTGGGCAGCGTAAGATATCTATATAAAAGGGTAATATGCTAATTAGACCAGACAGCCGAACGACCTTCTAGATGTCCTTCCAGATGACCTTCCGGATGAAGCTGTGGCTGCGAAGGCTGAGCCCCTTGCACGAGTTTAGTGCATCGAGCCTCTAGTTTAAGATAAGATGGGAAAAGCAAATACAAGAGAAGAATAGGATGGAATCAGATGGAGAATGAAAGTACTATATTAGAAAAGATGGAGGAAGATAGATGGTTAGGAAGACAGATGGTTAACTAATGTTAACATGTTAACCACACTGGTTTATTCTTTGTCATGTATTTTTGCAGTATATTTTTTAAAAATCGTTTTCCTTTATTTGTGTATATATTATTAAGTTCACATATTTTAATTGTGCAAATGATATAACCTCATTCTAATTGTATCTCAGAGAAATTGCGAGAGTGATTTGGTCGATGGTGCTGGTATTCATGCATTTGGAGCAGATAAAAATGGGTAAATCAGAGCTGAGTGAAATAAAAATGCCCACAGTGTTGATCTGGTCAACAAAATGAATCCTGGCAACTAAAAAATAAAAAGCAGGCATTTCACTGTTGGTAAAAGTGCTATTTAGACTGAATTATGAAACTGTCACTAAACCAGGAAAAAAAAAACCTGCCTTTTTGTAATTTGCATCACTAATGTGCTATTACACTTCCGTGGTATTTTTTAACATACAGATGCAAGTGACATGTTTGCGCTCATAAATAATTCAAAGATCCTCTGTGAGTTCTCACCTCTGATTTTTATTGTTCCTTAGAAAAAGAGGTCAGCTCCATTACTGTCAGAGCTAGGAAATTTGTCCCGTGCAATATGATTGTTATTAACATTATTACAGGTGATTATTGTGATTATAAGTGATTATTCTTACAGTCATTATTAAATTCCTGAATTATCTGGTCTTTAAACATCAGGACACAACTCATGCATTTCAAAGCATAACTCACTGCATTTTCTTTATGTCCATTAGTTCAGGAAGCTACTACCTGATGGAGAGCTGAATTTGTGCTCTTGTATAGGCTTAGGATATAAATTATACTTCCCTGAACAATTTGTTTCAGATAGCAGAAAATGCTAAAAAAAAAAAAACACCACCTCTGAGAACAGAGTGAGGAATATTCCAAAGAGGAGGGAACCCCTATGAATAAGTTAAGTCAATTCAATTCTACTATTTCTGTACAAAAACACTTTGTCAGCTGATTGCCTTATGGTTTTAAGGATATCTTTGTAGTATGGTTTCCAAATCTGAGTACATATTACTAATCTTTGAGACTTTCCTTGTTTTTAGAACACTTTATTTTATTTTAGTTAGCAAATATCTCCTCTCCCATCCCCCCCCCAAAAAAATTAAAAAAACAAAACACAGAATCATCAGTGGTTGTTCCAAAGCTCAGAGAGAAACTAACCTTTCAAATGAATGACTAGGGAATGTTGAGTAATACCAGCCACTTGTTCTTTTCTGTTATGTAACATGGATTTTGGAGATATAAGTAATGGAGCTGCAGTAACATTTGTGAACAGAGTAAAAGGCCTATGATGGATATGGCAAAGCACTGGCCATTGTGGAAGGAGGCTGTAATAGGAGCTGTGTGTGGGAGCTGGAGCTGCTACTAGCTGCATGACCTTGGGCATAATGCCTAAGGGAAAAGGCAGGGGAAGAAACCTACCATTAATGGAGCATTTACTGGGGACAAGAACCAAAGACAGGTATTAGTTGTATGCCCTTTATCAGGAAACTGAAGCTCAAAGAGGTTGAGTAATCTTTCACATTTATAGAGCTATGCAAATGAAGTGGGGGACTTATGGTTAAGGCTTTGAGGCAACCAGACAAGTGTTCAAATCCTCAATCCTGGTTCTATCACTTATTGGCTATGTATTTTAGGACATTTATTTAATAAGCTTTGCTTTTCTTATTTCTAATATTGAAATATAATTATGCTCATATCACATGTTGCTGTGAAGTGTAATTAGCATATAACTGCTTTTCTCAGTGCCTGAACCTATAAAGTCTTTAATTCTTTAATTATATTATATTTTATGACAGAATTGGAGTTTTCAAACTCAAAATCCCCCAGATAACAATAATGACTCTATTCCCATAGTGTAAGATTGTTATGGGACTGATGAAATAATGTGAGGAAATTATCTTGCAAATTGATGTGTATGCACATTTTTGAGATCGTTGTCTGTTTCTTAGAGTATGTCTTGGGTCTCCAGGTACAATGTAATCTTCCGAAAAGCAGGAGTGATATTTTCAATTTCTTCTGGACTCTATTTCTAATTCAGATCATTGTAAACATAAAATACACAGTAAATCCTCAATGAAGTAACTCTTATAATCATTTATCTGCAGCACTTTTACTCACATTAAAAACTGTTGTCAGTCAATATTTATTATTTTTGATGGAAAACTGTATAATTCAGTTTGTCATATAAAAGAAAGATATTATTGAAACCCAAGAACACTTTTAGAGTTCAGTAATCACACTTTTATGATATTATAAATCTCCCCCTTCCACATCTCGAATATTGTTCATAGCAACAGAAATCATTTTAAAGGGGCATGTTACTATTTTTAATACCCACAGGTGTTTCATTCTTAAACTCCTTCCTTGCCCACATTAATTGCTACCTTTACTCAGTACTGAAATAAATGCATATTAATTTTTAGTGTTGTTTATTTTATTTCTGCAGGTGCGTATTAATTTTGGAGTCTAGTTAAACCTGTCTAGACCTTAAATGCCTACAGATCTCTTAAACACACATTTATTTTTTATTGTTTTTGCTACATTCTTTATTATCAGAATTAATGAATGTAGTTTTTATAAAGTTTATTACTTTCTTACCCTGAAGACTGTATTTGAACTGTGCTGTTCTGGTCTGCTGAGTAAATGGAGATTTAATTACAGATATTTAATTGCTTATTATGAACTTGGTGGACTAGAACTGAATGAGCCCTTCTTCCCCATTTTCCATCTTGAAATGCACTACACAAACTCATCTTGGTTTAGCTGCCATTCTGTACAACTCGCATTACCTACTTGTCAATCAGCACTGCCTGGGGTTTGATGTAAAGTATATCTATGCTAGACAGGATTACTGGGACAGTCTCTGGCTTTTAAAAGTATACGAAGGAAGAATATTTTAATTGAAAAGCAAAATCAAGGTTAACCTTAAGATAAATGCATTCATAAAAGAGGAAGATAATCTTCATTTTGGAGAAAGCATAATTGAAATTTTGAAATCAGAAAACCGATTTCAATATTTAAGTGATATGTGGAGTAAAATTAAATTCTAACATCTAACTATATTTATTTTCATAAAAAGTCATACAAGCCCTAGCTGGTTTGACTCAGTGGATGGAGTGTCAGCCTATGGACTGAAGGGTCCTGGCTTCGATTCCAGTCAGGGCACATGCCCAGGTTGAGGGCTCGATCCCCAGTGAGGGGCATGCAGCAGGCCGTGGATCAATGATTCTCTCTCATTGATGTTTCTGTTCTCTCTCTCCCTCTCCCTTCCCCTCTGAAATCAATAAAAATATATTTTTAAAAAAGTCATACAAGATAGGATATAATGAAACAAAGAGATTTTAGTAATATAGTAATGAACTGTAACAGTGATTGATTAAAGTTCAGTGGCAATTCCCTTTCCTATTATTGTTTTTTATTGTAATGCTTTGATAAAAACTACATTTAATATAGATTTAATGAACTAAATTTTAGTCAATTTTTTGTACTACAAAAAACTTTATAATGCAATATAAAATAAACTTAAAATGTTTATGTGATCTTGCTGGTTGATCAGTTTTTTACTCTGAACAATTTTATGATTAAATTTTTACTTCAAATGAAAACAGGTTTTCATATTTGGACTTAGAATCTGAATACTATTTATATAGGCCTGTGAGCAGGAAGTTAAAATAAGCTGATTTCATTTAAAAACAACAACCAAAAACCTGTTTCCCAGTGTAGAGCTGAAAACATTTAAAATTCACAAATATTTTTTTAACTTAGTGTTCTTTGAATGTTATGTATCACTGTGGTTCCTTTTCACTGGAAGCCACTAACTCATCCTATATAATAAAGAGCTAATATGCAAATAGTCATCACGCCCTCACACCCTTGCACCCTCCTACTGGAACTGCTCAGACACTCATCACTGGGGAGAGAGGAATCGGAACTAGCCAGGCACAAATGAGCTCCCTAGAGAGGAATGGGGACCAGCCAGGCTGCAGCCCAGGAGAGGGACAAGCTGTCTGCCCTGTGGTCCCGGGTGCCAGTGGCTACACCTGTGCCTGTGGCCCGGGAGAGGGACAAGCTGCCCACCCCTCAGTCCTGGACGCCAGCACCTGCGCCTGCAGCCTGGGAGAGGTATAAGCTGCCTGCCCCGCGTCCTGGGCTCCATCACCTGCAGCTGCGGTCCTAGAGAGGAACAAGCCACCTGCCCAAGGTCCCTTGTACCTGTGGCTGGCCCAGGTGAAGCTACCCAGGGTCCTGGGTGCCTGTGACTGGCCAGAGGAGGGAATCCTGGGTCCTGGATGTGGGGCGAGGCAGAGGTGGTTAGGGGCAATCAGGCCAGCAGGGGAGCAGTTAGGGGTGATCAGGTATGGGAACAGTTAGAGGCAACCAGGCAGGCACACAGAGGTGGTTAGGGGCGATCAGGCAGGCAGGCAGAGGGGTTAGGGGCGATCAGGCAGGCAGGCAGGCGAGTGGTTAGGAGCCGGAGGTCCCGTTCTGCAAGAGGCAGTCAGACATCCCCCGAGGGGTCCTGGGCTGATGGACCACCCCCCTTCATGCACAAACTTCGTGCACTGGGCCTCTAGTTTCTTATAAAGGGTCACCCTTGCCTTGATTCTGGTTCCAACTTCAGCTAGGTCAGGGAACCTATGAAGCTGATGAACTTCACAATCATTTCAAAAAATAGTTGCTGAAGCAGATGATCTCAGGTCAAACTCAGATAATCCTGGACTTCGGCCATGTTCACCATTAAGACCACTTTTAACACTAAACAGCAGCACTGCCTCCCATTAAGCCCAAAGTGCTGGCCCGAGGGCTGAGCTTTGTATTCCAGTGGTTGCCACTGAGGCTGGTGTAAATTCCTCCCTTAGCCACAGTGGTTCAGGAAATGATATTGGCCTTGGGCAGTGGTATGGGAGATGATAGTGGCTTTGGGCACTGGTGTAGCTCTTTTTATTTAATGACACAACCACATTCTCAGAGTAAACACTGGCTCCCTCTAAAGGTGTTGAACATGTTCTAGGGACCAGTTCATCAATGTGAGGTCTCCATCCCACTGTGACCCCTACTGTGTACACAGTCAGGCTTTATTCCTCTCATTCATGAGACTTATTTCATAACTCTTGTTGCCTTTCCCTGCCACTTGTTCTTTGTCAAGATTGTCCCATTTCACCCTAAGTTTCAATATGAATCATCTGAATCTTTATGGAGATTTACTGTCCTTCTGCCCAACAACCTTCAAGATCTCTATGCAACACAAAATATCAGTTCTGCCTCCCTGGAATAACCTCTGCAAATGTTTTCATTGAAGCAATTACTTCATAGAACATATTGTGTTTCATGAGCCTTTCCATTTATAAAATTACAGTATTCTTGGCTTTGGATAATCATCAATTCAGCTTAAAATTATCTGAAAGAATAGAAATTTAGCAGAAATGATCTTCATTTTAAAAAGCGTACTACCATTTAAAAATTCTTAGTTTGTCTAATTGAAGAAAATTTTGTAGTATATTCTGAAAAAAAGCACAAAGAAATTTAAATACTCATGAAAATATATTTCATTTAATGCAGTATCTTTATTGCTGTTTTCTTTCTCATTTACTATAAGGGTAACAGAAGGATATAAACAGTATTCACAAAATTTTACACTTTCACTTTTTGACCTTCAAAAAAAGCAGATTTACATGATGAGGTTTTTTTAATGTTTTATTGATTTTTTAAAGAGAGAAGGGAGAGAGAGAGGGATAGAGAGTTAGAAATATCAATGAGAGAGAAACATTGATTCAGCTGCCTCCTGCACACTCCCTACTGGGGATGTGCCCGCAACCAAGTTACATGCCCTTGACCGGAATCGAACCTGGGACCCTTCAGTCCGCAGTCTGACGCTCTATCCACTGAGCCAAACCAGTCAGGGCACATGATGAGTTTTTTAAAAATAGCTCTGCATTACATGTAGTCTACTGAGCACAACCCCCAAATCAGTTAATGCTCTTCACAGATCTGGTTTGGGATGGAAAGGAATTGAAGACACAAGAATATGTGAGGAGGCTTTCAGACTGTCGTGGGCTGGAGGGGATGGACCGGAGGTGGATGACTACAGGGGGACCAAGGAGAAAGATATGAACACTTTCCTTCCTGCACTATCCTAAAAGATAGATGAAAGGCTGTTTAAATATAGTCTAGCTTTGGGTGATTTAATATATAAACTATACATGTCACAAAAAATATTGAACAGTATTCTCAGAGAGTAGGGAATGGAAAAACATCTCCAGTTTAGTCTTTGACCCACTCTTAAAGGGTATCATGTCAGTGACTACAGGATATAATGGGCAATGAATGGCTGAATGGGCCTGAGACATCTCAATACAATGATGTTAAGGTCAGCCATCAGCAAATATAAGCAAAGTTAATAATCAAAAACTGCACTTTTCATTAAACTAAGAGATTAAAAATGTATATGCTTTCTTTCACTTGAATAATACACTTGTAAAGAATTATTTGGTGAACCTTTTGAGGGACAGGCGCATTAACTATTTCATTACCTTGGGGACTTTTTGAAAGATTAAGTCACTTTGTAGGAGGTGTCAGCAGAGGAAGGAGGTCACTTTCACTATCTATGGCTCCTCTTGGTGGACTTGTCATCATGGACTCAGAGTAGTGGAGTGATTTTCACCTCGTAACTCCATGCACTTGCACACAATTTTACTGATTACTCTTGGCTCTCTGATAGCTGAAGGAAGTTTAACATGTCAAAGTCACATTCATAGGGATGGAATCCCATCATTTTTGGATAGGAGGGGGCCCTAGTAATTGTTTAGTCTATTATTTTACTTTAGAGCTAAGACTCATACAAATTATCAGTAAAAGGATAGTAATAACAGCCAACATTTATGGGCATTGTGCAAAGCAAATAACATGGATTATTTGTTTAAATCCTCATGACAATCCTGTGAGGTGGAACTATACTCCCCCCTGAGGTATTGACAGGTTAAGAATTCTGCCAAGAGGATGGGGCTGTGCTCCCAGAGGGTGAGGAGGAGGAGGACCAGCGATGCACAGCAGGCTGGGAGGAATCCAACCCGAGGTGTACATGGGGCACTAAGAGATGCTGTCTTTGCATTTCAATTACGCAACCCAGTGCACAACGGACATGCTCTATTAATGCAAGACACCCATAAACAACTTCTACAGAGGGGCTACCGGCGCCCTGTTCTTCTCCTGCACCCTCTGGGTGGCTGGACCAAGGATGACGATGTTCCTTTGATGTGGCGAATGAAGCAGCATGCTGCCGTGCTGGAGGAAGGCGTCCTGAATCCCGAAACAACGGTGGTGGCCATCTTCCCATCCCCCATGATGTATGCTGGACCAACCGAGGTCCAGTGGCACTGCAGAGCGAGGATGGTGGCAGGAGCCAATTTCTACATTGTTGGACGAGATCCCGCTGGCATGCCTCATCCAGAAACGGGGAAGGACCTGTACGAGCCAACTCACGGCGCCAAAGTGCTGACAATGGCCCCTGGCCTAATCACTCTGGAAATAGTTCCCTTTCGTGTTGCAGCTTACAACAAAAAAAAGAAGCATATGGATTACTATGACTCTGAACAGTAAGTTTTACATTCTCTGCACAGATCTGTGAAATACCTGTATTCTCAGCTGCCCCCAGGGATTTCACATGCTAGCTTTACTGATGACAAGCTTCGTTGTACCCACTTCAGAGAAAGGCAGACCGAGGAAACTAATTTCTCGATATTCCAGAAGTTAGAAATAAAATTGAATCTGGTTTATGATTACAGAAAAAAAAAAAAAAAAAAAAAAAAAGATTCTTGCCAAGAGTCATGCAACTCATTAAACACACTCAGTAATATGGCTGTAAAGGCAAAAGCCTTACTACCATACCACACTGCCCTTTTATTTTTATTTTTAAAATAAAATTCTTGACTCCTTGTCAATTTAGTAGTATGTAGTATGTATGGAAGAAAGACAGCTGACAGGAAAAAAATGGACTCACTTGATATATGGGGTTGTAAGAGAGCTCTACAGATACTCTTAATACTCTTAACCACCAAAAAGATGTCCTAGAGCAAATTAAGTCTAAAACATCTGAGGAGACAAAAAAGGACAATAGGACAAAACTGAAGGTGTCCTATTTCAGGAACATTATAAGAAGGCAAGGTTCTTTGGAGAAGACAGTAATACTGAGGAAAATAGAAGGCAGCAGGAAAAGAAAGAGACCAAATATGAGATGGATTGACTCCATGAAAGAAGTCACAGGATGAGTCTACAGGAGCTGAGCAGGGCTGTTGAGGACAGGATGTTGTGGGCATCACTCATTTATTGGGTCACCAGGAGTCAGAGCCAGCTCAATGGCACATAACACACACAATTTAGTAGAACCTGCAACCCGGATTTTCTGCTTCTCAGTCTTCTGCTATTAATGATTTGATTGAGCAGTGATAATAGCTGCTGGTTTTAAATATATTCATTTAATATAGGTTATCCCCCCAAAATGTATGTACACTTTAACAACTGATCACTAGTCAATGGAAATATAATGTATTTTAATAAACACTGCCTTTATAATTATTCAAAGTATGTGTATACATTTTGGGGACACCCTGTACACACACACACACACACACACACACACACACACACACCTATATAATCAATAGTATTTACTTCATTGTCTTACTCCTCTCTCATTTCTTCTTTCTTGCTTTCTTTCTTTCTTTCTTTCTTTCTTTCTTTCTTTCTTTCTTTCTTTCTTTCTTAGCTTTATTAAGACATAAATGACAAAATTGTATATATTTAAAGTATACAACATTGTGATTTTTATATGTGTGTGTGTGTGTGTGTATTTTACCACAATCAGGTTAATTAGCACATCCATCACATCACATAGCTACCTTTTGTTTTTCTGTGTATAGTGAGAACACTTAAGATCTATCTCTAAACAAATTTTAAGTATATAATACAATATTATTAATTATAGCCACCATGCTGTAAATCTTGTATTATTCTTAAAGGCCTCTGTCAGGAGTTTCAGTTACTCATTCTTAAAATCATGTACAACTCTGTTATCTAAGTAACTGTTTGCAAGCTAGAAGCATCTTTTTGTACTTTCCAATCCAATTCCCACAGGTGAGTTCTTTTTACATTTTCCTCCTCTAATCAAAAGGCCCAAACACAAATCCCACACTCTTCCAAGAATCTCCAGCAATTAGATTTTTCATACAGAAAGGTGCATTAACACAAACTCCTTTACAGAGCAATTACCATAAACTGAAGCTGCCCAGGTCAAGAAATAAAACATTGCCCGCACTCGAAAGCTATTTGTGGGACTCTCCCTCATTACAAGCTTCTACCACCCAAGGTAACCTCTGTCTTCAATATTGTGTTAATTATTTCCTAGATTTTTTAAATATATATATATATATAATGTTACCATCCATGTCTGTATACATTAAGCAAATGTGATCATTTGGTCAATGTGAACATTTCTTTCTCTTTATTTCCTCTAAAATGTCTTGTGTTTTTCCTCTTATCAACTTCATATTTCCACTTCAGGAACTCTGTTTAATCTTTACATGGCGCACATTTAATCACTAATTTAATCAAGGTTGCCACCATCTCTACCATGACAGTGTGCGTTCATTTCTTGTGAATTCTCTGCCTACCCTTTTATCTATTGCTTCATTTTGTCAGTATGTTCTGTCACCCCCTAACACCTGAAAAGTAGGAAGAAATTAGGAAACATGTTAGGGAAGGAGAAATGGCAGGGGATGGCACCTATTATTTCCTGCCTTTGGAGACAATAACTTGAGTGTGGGTTCCACATTTGATGACCTCAGGTCTGTAGCCTCCAAAAGGCTCCACAGCAGCCCTCTCACTCCTCCACACACCAGTGAATCAGTCCTTTCACCACCCCACCCTATAAAAAATCCTAATGGAAAATGTAACATATAGAACAAAATCTAAGAACTATTTGTGCCTATTAGAAGAGGCCTATGATCTTCTCCAGCCAAAAACATTTCAACATTGCTCCATTAGAGAAAATGACTGTGTAACCATCCCAAATTGTGTTTTGAAGACCATTTAATGATCTGGGGGAAACACTCACACTATGGTAAGTGAAAAAGCAGGACCCCAAACTCTATACCTAATCCCACTCTGGTGAAATAAAAGCATGGGGAAGAAATGGTGGAAAAAAGCACTTCCAAATATTACAGTGTTTATGTCTGGGTGGTGGTGGGAGTAGGAGTTATTTTTATTTTGTTTCTTTACATCTTTCTGTACATGCAGGCTTTTTTATAAGGAGCATGTTACTTTCATAACTGGAAAAAAATGTTATGTGGTGTTTTTTAAAGAAAACTAATGACCTCATCAGGTAGTTTTCTGCATTTCCTCTGACAATAAAGGCCTAGAGTGGCTTGTACATGCCTCAGTTTTTGCTCCGTCAGAACCCTGCTGTATGTCAGTGTGGATCACTGCTCACCCAGGAGGACAAAAGGGTGCAGCCTCAGGGAGCAAGGTCCCAGAGCTGGCTGGGGGCTAAACCTGGAGGGGGCTTTTGTTTTGACTGTAGACCTTTGGACTGGCCCTTTTTGCCCTGTGTGTTCCCGTTCCTCAGGTGCCATGATCTGGGCACTTCTGAGTCCTGCTCAGCTCTCTGACTTTTCACCTTGCATTCCCATAAGTGTTTCAGTATGAGGCGGCACCCAAAGAAGAGTTCTTCCTAATTTCCTATCATCCTCACCGAGCTAGACCTGCATCTTCATGACTGTGGGGAACATGACTGTGGGCATCACTGAATGAGGGCATCTCAGCGGGTTCCTTCTCTTCCCCTCTGAGCTCGTGCCTCCCCCTTCACCAGGGACTGCAAAGTGATGGGCACCCCCAGGAAGCAGATAGGAACGCTGGGTCTCTGTGAAAGTGGGAGTTTGGGTTGCAAAGTTAATTGCAGTTTTCATCAGGATAAAGATATCCAGATGTGAGAGAGAATTAAGTTCTTTCCCTGCCATGGAACAGATGACTGAGCTAAAAGAAACATTTATTCTGTGAGGGAATAAAATGAATATACCTGCGCTATCTTCTGTCTATTCTTATGTTCCTTAAATTAAATTAAACCATCACTCAGGTCATACTCACTAAAGAAATCAATGTAATACTGTCCTCAAGTGTTTTTGATGTAAATTTCTTAATGAAGAAAGAATAAAAATACATTTACTTGATATTTATGAGTATTGTAAGCCTTGCAAAAGGTTTACACATAATTTATTATTCCCAAACCTATCATACAAATGTACCAACTCCATTCTGTACATTTTATCTATGGAATATTTGTGAGATGTTATATGTGAGAAGAAGTTTCAGGTGTGGCTTGAGTCTCATTACTTTATAGCAGTGATTTTCAACCTTTTTCATCTCATGGCACACATAAATTAATTACTAAAATCCTTCAGCACACCAAAAAAATAGATTTTTGCCGATCTGACAAAAAAAAGGTATAATTTTGATTCATTCACACTGGATAGCTATTGTGATGGCTGTTGTCATTTTTTTTTTTATTTAACAATCTAAGGGGAAAGAGGTTGGTGCCCTTATTATATAATTAGTTATTACATGTTTTAAAAATTCTTGTGGCACACAGGAATTCTTGTGGCTGCTTTATAGTAATACTATACACACACACACACACACACACACACACACACACTCTAGAGGCCCAGTGCATGAAATTCGTGCACTAGGGGGTGTCCCTCAGCCCAGCCTGCACCCTCTCCAATCTGGGACCCCTCAGGGGATGTCTGACTGCCGGTAAGGCCCAATCCCTGTGGAATCAGGCCTAAACCAGCAGTCAGACATCCCTCTCACAATTTGGGACTGCTGGCTCCCAACCGCTCATCTGCCTGCCTGCCCGGTTGCCCCTAACTGCTTCTGCCTGCCAGCCTGATACACCCTAACCACTCCCCTGCCAGCCTGATAGACACCTAACTGCTCCCCTGCCAACCTGATTGCCTCCAATTGCCCTCCCCTGCCGGCCCGATCACCCCCCAACTGCCTTCCTCTGCTGCCCTCCCCTGCTGGCCTGATCGCCCACAACTGCCCTCCCCTGCCAGCCATCTTGTGGCTGTGGGTGCTGCCATCTTTGAGGGCATGGCAGTCAATTAGCATATTCCCTCCTTATTGGCTGTGGGTGCTGCCATCTTTGAGGGCATGGCAGTCAATTAGCATATTCCCTCCTTATTGGCTTTGGGCGCTACCATCTTTGTGATGGCGTGAGGGTCAGTTAGCATATTCCCTCTTTATTAGATAGGATATATATGTATATATATATATAATGTATAATATACAATATGTAATATGTAGCATGTAGCCTGTAATATATGATACATTATATATTATGTGTTATATATATTATATACATGTACGTATATATATGCACATGTATATATATAACTAAATCAGAGTATTTTGGAAATGGATCTCCATGAAAGTGGGAGTTTGGGTTGTCATGGATCTCAAAGGTTGATATCATGTAGTTAAATTTTTACATAAAAAACTACCATGGTTCATAAATAAATATACATATGTAATGTGTGTGTGTACATGACTCAAAATCTAAATTGAAGTTTGTAGATTTTCTTCACTTTAAAACTTTAAAAAACATCCTACAATTTCAACAATGTTATATCCATTTTTATCAATTAACTATTGATAGAGTTAACCATGATAGAAAATAATTTCCAGCAAGAGAAGTAAAAGGGACTAAAAAAATTATGAAGTGAAAACTGTGGCTTGGTATATGAAGGAAATAACATGTTTTTATTGCTACAAGTTACACAGTGTAATTTTTAGCAGTGTTCTCATTGCAGATGACAGAAATCACTATCACACTCTAAATAACTAAAAGCATGGACTATGGATTTAAAAAAGACAGAGTGCGATGAAGCCATGTCTATGATGAAGAAGTTCAAATATCTTGTAAAGTATCAGACCAAACTGGTCTTTCAGCATTCAGGGCAGTTTGCTTTTGGCAAAGTCCAGTTTCCTGTTCACAGCGGAATGGCTTCAGATTATATTTTGAACATCAAACAGGCCTTTTTCAGGACTTCATTTTGATGAGTTCTGATAGGTAATCAGAAATACATGGATTAACTCTGCTTTCAAATAAACAAGGGTTTAGCCATTAAAGAGAAGAAAGTCTGGCTCAATGTGCTCTGCTTTGTGCCAAACTCTAAACATGGGGCTAGGCAGTTCAGGGTAGTGGATGAAAACATGCGGTTGAACAAGGCTTCCTCCAGTATTATCTGAATAAGCCACTTTCAGGTCACTCTGCTCTGTTCAGCTCCATCCTGGATTTGAGAAAACTTTTGGTGCAAAAATATTAGAGATTGTCCATTGACTCCCAGCAACACCTGTGTGGCTGAGATTCTGGTGCCTGAGACTGTGCCAGCCACTGTCTGAGTTTAGACGTATTCCTACAAACCTCATTAGCTCTCCCTTTACGTGACAGCACAATGTAGTGGAGGAAGACATGTGTAGTCTCTTGAACCAGATTCAAATCCCAATTTAGCCACTTCCTACTGGTGTGACCTTGAGCATGTTACTTCACTTCTCTCAGTTTGCATACTTATAAAATGGGGACGATAATGCTGCCTATTTCATAAGGTTGCTGTGATGAGTTAATGAACTAGTGCCCAATAGATGTTAGCTGTGATGAGTATCTCTTTAAATTCTGAGGATTTAATTGAACATTTTCAAAAATCATGTCTCAGGCTATTAAGCATAGACACACTCTTAACTCTCTAATGACGTGATATTTCCAGAGAGAGTTGGTTTAGAAAAGGATTAGCACTTTGAAAGGCCACATTTGATAAGAGACAGATATGGGAATGCTGCTCTTCTCAGCACTCTGGGGTACGGCTTTACAGTCTTTGGGAAGAAATAAAATTAACTAGGTTGTACAATGTAAACAAAAATACTAATAAATTAATAAGAGTTTAATAGGAGGAAAATATGGATTTTTCTCCAAGGCTGGTCTACATCTGTAAAGGAGGTGCATGATGTTCATTTAGATAAGCATTTCCCAGAATTTGTCCTGTGGGACACTAGTCCTATGAGATGCACCTGGACACAAGGGTTTTATGTTCTAATACATTTGATAAATGGTGATTTATATTATGCCACTATTATCCCACCTCAGAAATTTATAATGTATCACAGCTTGTTCAAGGCTGTGGTTAGTCCTACTATAAAGAAATCTATTTAACTTTAACATCATATTTCCCAAAGTTATCTGACTATAGATTCTGCCATTTTAGGACACTTTAAATATACCTATAAGGACCAGCCTAATGCTGGCACTCCACCTCCCCCCAATTCCCACCTCCTCTGTTCCCCCAGCCCTCCACCCCCACCCCCATCTCCCCACCAGAGGTCACTTTCTTTGAGAAAGGTAATAAATTCAGGTTTTCCCCAGTATAAGTGTCTCCAAAGAAGGCTAATATTTTAAGTTATTGTCTGTTGACAATGAACTAAGGCCTGACCGTCTTGTATATTCAGCTAGACAAGGACCTGTGAGATGAGAAAAAGGATGAGATTTGCCAGAAAGCCTCCAACAAGGACAAGTCAGGTGCAGAGCACCTTTCTCCGTCTGGCTTCAGTGCTCCATCTGTCGATATGAATCGTGGCCCTGCAGCAAGCTGGCATGGAGCTCTCAGGGCTGCATGTATGTCCATGGAATAGTCAAGGTGACAAGTGGTAACCCTTGACTGAGTAACCCTGAGCCATTCACGGGCTTGCCTAAGCTGAGATGGATGCTTGATCCCCTAGTGGCAGGATAGAGCAGAGACTTGGTTTCCTTCTGAATATAATAGTCATCTTGTTTCTATTCTTTCTCAAACCTATATCTAACTTTTTAAAAAATAGGAGCAAAGAATTGTCTCCTCAGATGAGATAACACAGATAAGGAGGGATCGAGAGGGTTTTCTTAGTTTCTATTTCTTGTGTGTTTGGTTTGCTAAGAGAAATAAGGCTCTAGGCCAGTCTCAATTCTCCACCCACTGATGTCTGTGCACACGGATTTCTGACCCTGTGTCCATGGGTCTCTGTCCGGGCTCTAGGGACTATCATTCACAGGGAGCTCAGAGTGGAGTGTGCCAGTCTGGCACTGCACCAGGCTCCAGTGAACAAACTGTTGTCCATTGTCCTTAGCCTCAGACAGAAGTGGGGAGTATCAAACCCAACACCAGTGTTTGCACAGGTGCTATGGTGAGAAGCAGCTTAATTACAATGCAGTTAAGAAACACACAAAGGTACTGAAACACAGGGGCTCATGAAAAATAGCCCACCCAGAGACAGGAGAGAAAAACCTCTGCTCTCCAAACATTTTGTCATTATCCCTGATATTTTAGTGGGTTATCTCAAAACAGGAGTAGGTCAACTAAAGGTGGCAAAACAAATATGTAACTCTTGAGTGCCTGATTTTATTGGGTGGTAAAATACACTGGGTAATGAAAAGTGCCTTGGGTGGTTTGAACACTAGACAGGCACCATGGATAGTTTGGTCCTTAGTTCCCCTCTCCCCCCTCCCACCCCCAGTGCAAACTGATAATTCCCTGGTGGGGTAGGGAGAAGACTGTGAGTACCAGTACTCAAGTACTTTCTTGCCCTTTCAACTCTTGGGAAGTCATCAGTTGATTTGGATTGACATCTCCCTCATTATCTCAGCTTATAAAACCTTCACATTTTAAAGAGAGCTCTCCCTCCAACAGGTGGGTCCACATTCTCACAGGTCTCCCTATTACAGAGAAAACAGGTCTCAGGCCAGAAAAGGCCATTGTTATTGCTCTTACTACAGGGGAATGGGAAAAGGAACAGAAAGACCAGTAGAAGAGCAGGGTTTGCTTCTCCCAGTCCTGCTAGAACTCGCTTGATGTTTGTCCATCAGAAGGCCTCGTGTTTTGTTCATTTATGCATTCAGTCACAATGAAGACATTTTTCTCTTTCATATAATGTGGAACATTAAAAAATAATAGTCTGGCGATGCACTGGGGAGTTACGCTTTTCCTAGTGTGTGGTTCTTGGCCCAAAGTGTATGATGGTTGGAAGAAAATCAACACAAGGCTGCTCTGTGTAATATTATGTCTCTGGTAGAGAGTGGTTTGGAGGGTTTTATGGAGCACAGATCCTAAAGGTAAAACCTTTAACAAGTCACAACTCTGAGAAACTGATGAAACTGTACATTCAAATCTTGGATAAATAAACTAAAACATTTCCAAAGGTGAGCAAGTTGCCAAGTGTTCACATTTGATTTGGACACTGTATTTACGTATTTTCCAAGTTTGATATTTCCCCCTTTTCTTTTTAAGAAATCAAACAAACAAACATGTTGGTAATACTTGTATCTAATTTATGTGATATCTTGCTATCTATTAGAATTTTATTATGTTCCTTCTAAAATTATTTGTCACTCTTTAGTTCTCCCAAGGAGAACTGGGGAGAGACTCTCAAGTTTGCTAAGTACACTTTGAGCAACCCTCTTCCTTAAACTTCTTTGTGTTTCATATTTGATGGTCTTCATGTGTCCCGTATCTTACGTTTCTTTCCTACTACATTATTTATATTATATATTATATATTATATATTATATATTATATATTATATATTATATTTAGAGTATTCTGTAAAGCCCATCGCTAGTCTGTAATAGGGAAGGCTTGGCATGCATATCTGGCTTTACATGTTTTAAAAAAGGATTGAGGCAGAAGGAACAGATTCCAGGGGTACTGATGCCCTCTGTAAATCAGAATCTTAATGTAAAAGTCAGGGATGCACTAAGAGGCTGCAACACTTGATTCTAAGGCTAAATTGGCATAGTACATGTGGTTATATTTGATTTCCTTAAGTGCTACCTCTGCAAAGATGGAGATTTATTGTGTAAAACTTGGGAGTCATCCTTCTGTTCCCTTACCACATTGTGATCATCCCTCAATATCCACTCTGCTCCAAATTCTGATTCATCTAAAATATTCCTTGAGCCGCTGCCTTTTCATCTCCCTCACATTGGTTGTCAGGTTGTCATTTAAAGCTGAGCTACTTCTGAGCTTGTTTGGCTACCTCCTGTTACCTTTCCTGCCCATTGTCTGTTCTGTCACAATGAAATCTAAGTCTGATCATGCACCCTCCTTGATGGAACATATTGAACTCCCATTGCCCACTGAAGGAAGAAGAAATCCTACATGGCCTCCCAGGCCCCATGTGAGCTGCACCTCCCCCACCCACAGCCCCACAGCCCCTTCATTGCCCCTCCTACCTCCATTTCCAGCCTAACCTCACATTTCAGGTTACAACAGCATTAAACTGGATGCAAGTTCTGCCCAAATGTAGTGCTGCTTCCATCCCGGGTCTCTGCTTATGCTGGGACTTTTGTTCTCTTACCCTCTTCCCTAAGTGTTCAGGCCTACTGCCTCTATTTCCCTTTCTTCATAACTCTCATTACTTGAAACTCAACTAAAGAGACTGATCCTACTCCCCACCCACTGCCCCAGATTAGACCAAGAACCTGTGCTTTATGCCTCGGAATCCCTTTCCAATGTTCTTGTCCTTCTTCACATCCTCAGGACTTAGCACAGAGTATGTGCTCAAGCAAGATTTGTTGGTTAAATAAATGAATGTGGGGCTGAGAAACTGGTGACTAATTTTGATCAGCTACACAGTGGTTTAGGAATAGCTTGTCCCCATTTAGTCTGTTTTATAACATCCCCCCCCCCCACACACACACTTAAAGGATATAAGTGTTACATAGAGGCTGAAAGATTCTGCATACTTTTCTCTGATCCCTCTCTCCCCCAGAGGTAAGAGTTATTCTGAAATTGGGGTTATTGTCTATATCAAAATATGTGGTGTGTGTGG
>NW_005871048.1:33996284-34018783 GCF_000147115.1 Myotis lucifugus | reverse complement strand
TATATATATATATATGTATATTACACGGATGGCTCCCACGTTCAAAGGCTGTTAAATCGTGTTGTTTACCCATATCTTCAGAAAAAATATTACTTCTACTGTCGTGATAAACAACCTGCTTCCCTATTTATAATGGTCTGGCCCTCTAGCAACTTCAGCGCGAAATTATAGCTAATTTGCCTACAAACGTCAGGTGGTCATAATAATCTGGCCACTCAGTGTATATACACACACATATATCAGTAAATAATGTATTGTTTTGTATATCTTCATACTTTACATAATGGTATCACATTTAAGTGTCGCTATTCTCTTCAATTACTATTATGTTGTGGAGATTTATAAATATTAATACATGAGACTCCAGTTCATTTATTTTCATTGCTATAGCATATCACATTATATAATATGCCACATCCCTATATGGATTGGATTACTGTAAATAGTATTCATGCATATGAATATTCTTCATGCATCTAGGGTAAATATTCAGAGGAAATGCTCGGCTGAAGAGTATTCACAGTGACAATATACTGGATGTGGCTGAATTATCCCACTAAGTTGTACCAACATATGCTCCCACTGGTTGTTTATGAGAGTTTCCATGGCGCCACATCCTTGCTGACATTGACTATTATCAGACTTCTAAATATTTTTAATTTGATGAATTAAAATGCATCATATTTTTTGGTTTAATTAAAATATCTGACTATTCCTGGTATTAAGCTTCTTAGCATGTGTTTATTAGTCATTCAGGTTTTCTCTTCTCTGAGTAGATATATCAGACAAATAAACAATAAAAAGTAAATAATCCAATATACTGGAAACCGGACCAAAATTAGGTACCGTTGAAATGGGGGATAGAAATTGTCAAGTATCCTGTCTCTGCTACAGTCATCAGAACATGTCAGTTACTGGTATCAGTTTCTGCTGTTGGCCCCTGTGGGTCATCCACGGTTTGCTAGTTTCCCTGCTCTGGAAATATAGAAGAGATAAAGCTATGCTCATTTTTATTCATCAAAATGCCTTTAGTTAGAAAAGAAAGGTAACCTTAATGAGAGAGAAGATGTTGGATAACAACAAAAAATGACAAACATTATATTTGCTTGACTTATAATGCAGTCAAAGAAACATATTTACAAATACAAGTACATTTTAGCATGAACCCATATAGCTTCAGGCACAATGCTAATTTTTTCCTCCTAATCAACTCCCCCCCCCCCCTCTCCTTTCAGCCCTACCAATCTCAGTCTTAAGTTTTTGACTATATAGTGAGAAACAGAAATCCCTCAGGGTCCATGTAAGGACAGCAAAATGTCTAAACTAGCAATGTCCAGTAGACACAATGTGAAGCACTTAAATTTTCTAGTAGGCACATTTAAAATGTAAAAAGAAAGAAGTGAAGTTAATGTAATATATTTTGTCCAAAATATAATTATTTCAGCATGCAATCAATATAACAATTGAGATGTTTTATATTGATTATTTTCCATATTAATGATAAAAATGCAATATGCATTTTATATTTATTGCTCATCTCAACTTTTACTAGCCCCATTTCATGTGCTCAATAGTGACATGGTTAGTGCCACATTATTGGGCAAAACAGGCCTAAGTCATTTGTAGAGCATTGCAAATTGACCCAACATAAATTCTCATTCACTATTTTCTTCCCTCTGCATTACATATTGATATTCTGTGTTCTGCATTCTGGGTATCATTTCATATCAAGACTTGACCTAGGGCAGTGGTCGGCAAACTCATTAGTCAACAGAGCCAAATATCAACAGTACTTCTTCAAAATAGACTCGCCCAGGCCGAAAACCGACTTCTGTGCACGGGCCACAAAGTTTCAATCGCACTGTACGTGCGCCCGCACGTGGTATTTTGTGGGAGAACCACACTCAAGGGGCAAAAGAGCCGCATGTGGCTTGCGAGCCGCAGTTTGCCAACCACGGACCTAGGGGATTAAGCAACCAGGACTGTTTCTCTAGAGCAGCGGTTCTGAACCTGTGGGTTGCGACCCGTTGGGGGTTGAACGACCCTTTCACAGGGGTTGCCTAAGACCATCGGAAAACACATATATAATTACATATTGTTTTTGTGATTAATCACTATGCTTTAATTATGTTCAATTTGTAACAATGAAAATACATCCTGCATATCAGATATTTACATTACGATTCATAACAGTAGCAAAATTACAGTTATGAAGTAGCATCAAAAATAATTTTATGGCCGAAACCGGTTTGGCTCAGTGGATAGAGCGTCGGCCTGCGGACTGAGAGGTCCCGGGTTCGATTCCGGTCAAGGGCATGTACCTGAGTTGCGGGCACATCCCCGGTGGGGGATGTGCAGGAGGCGGCTGATCGATGTTTCTCTCTCATCGATATTTCTGACTCTCTGTCTCTCTCCCTTCCTCTCTGTGAAAAATCAATAAAAATATATTTTAAAAAAATAATAATTTTATGGTTGGGGGTCACCACATCATGAGGAACTGTATTAAAGTGTCGTGGCATTAGGAAGGTTGAGAACCACTGCTCTAGAGGGCTATGGAGCCGTATTTCTTCCTTCTCTCCAACAAAATGGCCTCTGGATTCATTGTTCTACAGGCATTTATTTTAGCAGTTCAAAGACTCTTTATATGGGGTTTAGGGTAGTCACCCTAATTTTAGTTGCCCTTAGAACATTTAAATTCTAAAGTGCCCAAGCATTGACACTCATTCAATGAGAGACTTAAAAATGATTTTTTTAAAAAATATATCTTTATTGATTTCAGAGAGGAAGGGAGAGGGAGAAAGAGATAGAAACATCAATGATGAGAGAGAATCATTGATCAGCTGCCTCCTGCATGCCCCACACTGGGGATCGAGCCTACACCTGGGCATGTGCCCCAACTGGGAATCAAACCATGACCTTCTGGTTCATAGGTTGGTGCTCAACTGGGCGAGACTTAAAAATGATTTATCTACAAAGGATATATGGTTCCCTGTAAGAAGACTAAAATTCAGATCTAGAAGAGATCATGATTATGTAATCCACCTCTGAGAGGTTAGGTGGCTTGCTGAGAGAATCACAGCCCAATAGTACTAGACACATGTTTAGAATTGAGGTTTCTGGACTCCTGAACCAGTGCTTATTTTGTCTGTTACTCAACATAAATATTGATAATCAAGAATCAGGACTCTGAGACTCAGTGGACAGTATTCTCATAGCTGTCTAATTTCCATCAAAGGCATATAGCACACACAACTGGTGAATGTGAATGCCACGTTGGTTAAATAGAGAAACTGGGCAGCACATTGTTAAGCAAACTATGCCCACAAGCAGCATTCTTTTTGATATAGCAGAGTAAGGTGTGTAGCCAATCTTTAACAAAAATAAGGACTACAAATTTTTGCTTTTCTCATGCACTCCATTATAATCTCTTTCTCCCACTTAGTTAATCAGTGAAGAATCTCTATACATAGTAATGAGATTCCTTTTGATGAAACTAGCTGCTGCTCAACCCATGAGGCACATCCAATGTCCTGGTCAGAGGGGCAGAATCGTCCAGCTACCTACAGTCAGTTTTTGCTTTTGTTACCAGTTGCTTTTCTCTGAAAAACACCAGACCTATTATTTGTTCCACTTGGTGGTAATGTGTGAAAAATGCCATCATTACTGGCAGTAGCTTCCCAGGAGCTCTTCTTATCCTGGTTCAGCAGTTGCATATTAACTAATCTGAAAATCACTTCCATGTTAAGTTCTCTCTTTTATGTTAAAAATAATGAACATTAAACATGTCTAGGAACTATTTACTTATTTTTCAGCAGGCTTAGTGAACACAGGATCTTTACACGATGTGGGTAATGTTCAATCTAGGCCTGCCGTACTCCAAATCTTGAAGTGGGGAGCATTCACTTGAAGAGTTCAGATCTGAGCTGTGATGTCGACATGTATCTCCCATAAACACATGAAATATAATTGTGCAGTCTGAAAGGCATGGAATTTCATGATGAAAATACCTTGGAGGATGACTGGGGAGGTTTCTGTAGTAGTTCTCTTCCCTGTGGTGTGCCAGTGAAGCAAATGGGGTATTATTCCATAAAAGAGTCATTAGCACTGTCATCTAGGCCAGATGTTTTTCAAGGATTGATATACAGATTTCTTCCAAAGAAGATTATCTGATGATTGACTGTTTGGCCACTTGCATAATTGAAAACACATTGCTCTGTGGGCATGGTTTCCTTTGGTTGGCACACTTGGAATCCTACAGTGTTAGAATCCTCCCATTGCCCATGGTGAGCAGAGTGACACAGAGGCTTTGTGACATGAAAAAGGTCACTCAGTGAGAGAATAGCAGAGCTGGGACTAAAATCCCAATCTGTTGATAACAGTTTCTCAAAAACAGAAGACCTATAGTGTGCTGCAATTTGTTTTAAATTATGAGAGATGCTTAATGATGAAATGTCAAAAAAGAATGTACCAACTTCTTGTCATTGGAAAACTACATCCTAGGCATCACTTTCCACAGTCCTTACTGAATATAACAGAAAAACAACTTATACTTTATGATGTTAATTTTGGCTTTATGTCTTCCCATCCTAGAACATAGATAAGCCATTGGAACCACTGATGAGAAACCAGTTTGGTGCCAGTCCAGCCAATCCAACCTGGGGGTAAACTAGATCTGAATAACAGCTATATGGCAGTATTTTCTGGTTCCACTTCTAAAAAAAAGAAAAAGACAAAAGAAAGTGGGGCCTCAGCCTCCTTAAATTTCTCCCAATTAGTTCAAGAAATCCCTTGAGACTTCTTTCCATATGTGGTTGTGTAAACAATGCTCCTGGCCACTAGATGGAGTCTTCCATTTCTCCAGCATGCACTGGGGGACGCTGTTCTCCTGGTACCTCAAAATACCCTTGCTTTCTCAATTTTTGTCCACTTCCATCTGTCTGTTATAGTGATGCTGAACTCTCCCTATCCCATCTGATCCTCGGTGAGGCAGTATGTCCGCTGAGACTTCTAATCAACTCCACATGTAGACTAGACAGAGTAGTCAGGCTGCTGTGACCTCTCCTGCTTTGCATCTTGTGTTGGGTTTCCTAAGTCCCAGTTGAGCATCCTGATGAAGGGAAGAAAAATTCTTTATTTCATACTACACTATTTCATGGCCACAGCTGCTCATGCTGTCAATATCAGATAGTGACCTTAGTGGAACTGCAGGTTTGCTTCTGCGTTTGCCCTCTCTTGTTCAGAGGCCTCTTCTGGCACAAACCTGACGTAGAAGGAGTTAGAGGGCAATATACATCTCAGTTGTGCTCACAAAAGCCCTCTTCTCTAATGTCACTGCCCTGGTCCATATTTGCATGAATCATGGTTTTCTCTCCTTTGGATATGTTATTTCCAAATAATGGGTTCTTCACTTCCTCATGCAAACATGGTCCTTGAGGCCCCACCCACTGTGCTCAGAGAGCTGTGGATTTGGTTGGTGCCCAGAGTTCAAGTGCCCATATTGGGTGCCTTTCCTTCTACATCAAGGGAAGAATGCATTTATCTTAAAGATGTTTCTGATTTCCACCAGCACTCAAGACATATAGAGGCTTTTAGTCATGTACTTAAATTCTTTTGGTTCATAGTTATCTATAAAACTTGTAGTCAATAAGGTATCATTTGTAGTACAACATGTGAGGCATGGAAAAGTGTAGTCACTAGTGTGCTGGTAAATGACCAGCAACTAGTTCTCTGAAAGGCAAAACCTATGGTTTGTAGTATCCCACTGATTTCTATGATGTAAATACTCTCACCAGTGACAATAATATTAGTGGAAGTGGAAAGGGGAAGAGGTGCTCAGTGGCACACCATTATATAGGATTTGCACCACACAGAGACAGTAATTATGAACAACCTCAAGGGCACAGATCCTAGTAAAATATAGTTAAATAATTAGGAAGGGATGAATTTTGAATATTTATTCTTTGTTTTGAATATAATTTATTTAATGGTAACTTTGAATAACATAACAATGGCTGAATTAAGCACTCACAAATTTCTTGAAAATTTAACAATCAATTCTTACAAGCCCGCACACGCTGGCTCCAGCACTCTATTGGATATAACATAATGCAGCAAGTCTGATACTAATCTTGCAGAGCTGTGTAAACTAGCATTGCAGACTGTCAGGAGGGTGAGACGAGTGCATATGAATAGCTGGCATGTTGGTGCTCAGCAAGTTCTGAGTGAATCCACAAGGATAGTCTTGAATGGTCAAAGAGGCAGGAATTAGTTTGGTGCTCTGAGGCAGGTCAGAGCTTTCACCTTCATAATTCTGAAATTGTGTGCATATTATGTCCTGCTGAGGGTAGATCAAATCTTGCAGTTAAAGAGGGAGAAGGAGGCGAGGGAGAGACCAAATGACATCATTTCATTTATGCTCCTCAAATGGTCCTCATTAAGTTGACTGCACAGACTATAAAGAGGGATTTTAAGAGCCTGGAAAAGTTGAAGGCAGACAATCCCTGTTCAGAGGATGAAATGGGGTAAACCATAACATATGTACCAAATAATATACTCTTTGTTTTATGTAATAATTTATTTTCCTCCCTCCCCTTCCTCTACATGGAAGAGACCTAACTCAAGGTCAGTTCTCAGTACCCCTGAAAGCTGAAGAAACAGCAGGACTGATTTGATGGTTTCTCCGGCAGCACAGGCTGGATCTCCTGCACGGTGGCAGCCTGGCCAGTTAAATTACGATGACTGCTTTGGCAAGAGAAGTTTTCATGCTTTATGAGGCTGATAGCATTCAGCGTTTAAATCATTAAATTTGCATCTGGGAGAGCCCTGGTCAGGAAAAGGTAAAAAGGTCAAATTTCATAATGGCTCTCAGAGCCAAAATGGTATCTTTCCTGAGGGGCTGGATGGAAAACATTCAGCTTCTTGTTGTAATAGAGGTCTTGATAATTGAAAGTCAGTGAGATAAAAAGATCTTTTAACAAGAGTGCTTAAACTCATAGGCAGATATTTTCCTACTAATTATTGGGACGAGTGGCTAAATATAGTTTGCTGCTGTAAAGGGAATGAATCTCCACATTTGAACTTGTTCCCTTGAGTTCACTGTTATTGTCCAATGGACTTCGTGCAGTGCAGACCAGACTTAAAGTCAGGTTTTCAAAATTGTTTTCAATGGAACCCCAGGGTTTCTTTGAGATTTTATAATTTGATTGAGCCAATGACAGCTTATTTTATGATAAGTTTGCTGCTTTACTACTTTATAATTCTATTAATCCCAAGTGCAATCAGTTCTGCTATAATGTCACATGCGCATGCCTAAAAACCACACACTATGCAAAATTGTCTAACAGAAACCATAGGGCTTTGACACCAAAGTGTGAATCATAAAAGGCAAAACTGATGAATTAGACCTCATCAAAGTGAAAAACTTTTGCTCTGTGAAAGACCCTGTTAAGAACATGGAAAGACAAGCTACAGTCTAGGGGAAAAAATCTGCCATCCACTTGGCTGACAAAGGACTAGCATTTAGAATATATAAAGAACTCTGAAATCTTAATGGTTAATAAAGCAAACAATCCAATCCAATTAGAAAATAAGCAAAAGGCACGAAGAGACATTTTACTCAAGAGGATATACAGGTGGTAAATAAGTACATAAAAAGATGTTCAACAACATTAGAGAAATGCAAATTAAAACCACTGTAAGATATCACCACACACCTATTTCAATGGCTAACATAATGAAAAAAACAATGACACTATAAAATGCTGGTGAAAAGTGGAGAAACTGGGTTACTCGTGCATTGCTGGTAGTAATGTAAAGTGAAACAGCCACTCTGGAAAACAGTTTGACAATTTTTAAAAATAAACTAAGCATGACACTTCCATATGGCCCAGCATTTGCACTCCTTGGCATTTATCCTAGAGAAATCAAGACATGTTCACACAAAAACCTGTGCATGGGTGTTCATAGCAGTTTTATTTGTAATATGCCCAAAGCTGGAACAACACAGATGCCCTTCAAACCTGAATACTGTGGTATATCCATGTCATGGAATATGACTCAGCAATTAAAAGGAACAGATTACTGATAAGCAACAACTCTGATTATTCATCTCACCGTTTAACTGTTGATAGGGACAGCTCACCTACCCAGACCTGCCATCCTGTAGTACCTCCTATTGGTCACAAAAAGAATTTGTGAAATTACATGTTGGTTTAAATTTGTTACCACTTGTAAGCCCTATCGCCTATTGGTCAGTAGTATACAGGAATTCAACCTAGACATCTAGGCAATTAGGCTGCTTATTAGACATTACTAATATTATGTGATACTGAAATATTATGTGATAAAACAGAAATTATGGGAAGAATAGAACCAGTTGATTTTCTTGTTCACAACTTAAAGTTAATAACCCCTAGAGATAGTGTCATGAGTGAAAAGCAGTTGTGGAGAAAAATTCTGAGCTGGATGTTGAATCATTTAAAAAAGATGCAGTGTTTTCTAGAAGTGAGAAGATAATGGCAGCAATGAGAAAAACAGGAGAATAGACATGGGCAGGTAACAGTCCAGAAGAGGACACTGTTAAAACTTA
This sequence comes from Myotis lucifugus, assembly GCF_000147115.1. Taxonomy (NCBI): domain Eukaryota; kingdom Metazoa; phylum Chordata; class Mammalia; order Chiroptera; family Vespertilionidae; genus Myotis; species Myotis lucifugus. The sequence goes on along the minus strand of NW_005871048.1, from coordinate 34,010,196 downwards.
CACTCTTTCTTAAACCCAATTGTGAGTAACAAATTAATAAAAAACTAAAGGAAAAGAGCTCCATTTTCAACAAAACAAGGAAATAGCCACAACCTCAAACCACAAATTACAAAGCAAACCTTCCAAATCTAAGAAATATATACCAATGAAAACAGGAGGAGGCTGAGTGCCCATCAAGCCTCTTCAGACATCAAGCAGGAAATTTCCTGCTTGATGGACATTTCCTTAAAAGTCAGCTTTATAGTCCTGAAAGACCCAGCACCTGATTCTTTAATTAAAGAGGTGAAACTCCAGATTGTAGGCAAACCTAGAAGTAAGACTATTCCTTGTAGGCAGCTAGCTCAAACAGCTCCAGGAAGAAAATGATCTCTGTAGCTGTCTAGCCTAAGTAAATGAGAGGGCAAAGAGGGACACAATCTGGCATACAAGGCATTTTACTATGAGGAAGGCTGGATTTTTGAATGTCAAACTTGAAAAGAAGTGTGCACCCAGAGAAGAGGATAAAACAGGCACCTTGGAGAGGTGTTCAAGATGGTAAGTCTGTCTGCAGAGCTGTCCATTTAAAAATGTTTACTATATACTAATGCCAGAACCACTGCTCCTGTCGGTGATACAGCAGTGAAGAGGAGGAACATCTTAATCTTCATAAAGTTGCTTTCCAGGGATGCAGATGCATTTGTATCCCCAACTCCAGAACACCCTTCCTGACACTATTCTTTAGTAAAATACTGGCTCTGTTCAAATATGAGTAACCATGAGGGAAAAAAGATTAAAATGAATCCTATGCATGAAAAGTGAATAAAAAGAAAGCAGGAAAGGATCTTAAGCAACCGGGACTATCATTCAGAATGTGGCATCAAAAATAAAGTGAGGGAAAACAGGAAAATGTGTTAAAGAAACAGGGAGTGTAATAGAATGAGAAAGTCTAAATATATCTCATTGGAGTTTTAAAAAGAGAAAAGGCCTGGCCAGTACTGCTCAGTGGTTGAGTTGTATGTGTGCATGCATATGGATGTTTGTTTCTGTGTTTGCTCCTTTCTGACCTTTAATGTTGGACACAAATAGCTATATCAAAACCAGAATTTGCTGATGGACAGTGTGAAGAGGGGAGGGACATGGATCCAAGTTAGTCTGAATTTTCAATTCAGGTTTGTTGTCTTAAACATCTTTCAAAAATATGTTATTCTCTATCATAAAAATACATATGCAAGTCACCAATGAACATATGAATGAGGTAGTCCACATCATTAGTTGTCAGGGAAATGTGAATTAAAACCACAGTGCAATACCACTGCACATCCATACAAATGGCTGTGATAAAGATGACTGACGTTGTCAAGTGCTGGAGAGCTTGTGGAGTTACTAGGCTGTCATACACCAGTGACAGGAAGTATAAATTTATACAAATGTTTTGGAAATGGCTTGCTACTAATGTTAAATATATATTTGTTTTCACCCAGAGATTCTGTGGTAGTTATTATTTAGGTACACAGGGAGGGATACTAGTAATGCTCTGGGTGGTAGTTGCACGAGTGGGTTAACTTTGGGACAATTCATTGTATACACTTATGAGTTATGCACCTTTGGTATGTATGCTATAGTTCAATAAAAATGTTTATTATAGAAAAAGACAACCAATATCAATTTTTAAAAAATGGTTGCCTGCTAATACAAAGACTTTCCTGTATTTTTCTTTCTTTCTTACTTTACTAATAATAAAAGTGCTAAAATAAATGGAGAACTATAAATGAATGGTTCAGACTGTTTTAGATTGCTATGTGAGTATGTTGTACTAGATTTAGAGTCAGTATTTCTTCAAGTCAGACAGTTTTGAAATATTTGTGAACTATTTGACACATTCTGCTATCAATCTCTAATTATTGTGTTATGAATTGCTAATTAACTGTGGGTTGACCATAGCTCTAATATTTCTTGTAATTCTTAAATATTCTGAGGCTTATTCTGAATATTGGTAGCAAAGACAGGGCCTTGGGGAGAGGGAATTATCTCAGCATTTACTTAGATGTTATAGTGATGGAATATAAAAGTTAAGGTGAAGAGTAGATTTACCTGCTACACCAATCCTGTTCTGAGTAGAAAATACTCAGTCTTTATAAGGTAAAACCAAAAAACATATAGTTACTGGAGGCCCGATCCACAAAATTCGTGCAATGGGCTCAGCCCTTGCAGCCCCAGCTGGAAAGTCATTCGGCTGTCCTGTCTAATTAGCATATTATGCTTTTATTATTATAGATATGCATAGCCCATGGACATGGGCAATAGGGTAGTGAAGACCTGGGGGGGGGGGGGGGGGTGGGTAGGAGCTGGGAGGAGGGAGGTAAGGGGGGGATGGGAAATATCTGTAATACTATCAACAATAAAATTTTATTTAAAAAGAAAAATAATTTCCTATGTGAAAATTTTACTATCAACCAAATACAACAGAAGATACAAAAGCAATAACTTGTTGGGTAAATCATGTCTTTATTCATGAGGTCATCTACTAATATTTGTTGAGATTTAGCATGTTTACCCCAGCATAGTTGCCATTAGGAGGAGCTAACACATGATAGTAGGTGGTGGGTACTATAAGCAAACAGAGGAAAGTTTTATATAGCTGGGATAGACCTGTGCACAATTACAGTGAAGGCAAAAGGAGGAAGTGGTTGGTCTTACCTGAGAGAATCAGAAAGGGCTTTGTACAGAAGTTAGCTTAAGTTGAGTATATGTAATTTTTATTTCTATTGATATTATCATCATTGTTAAAGCATGTAACCAAGAAGTTTATAAATGTGGCCAACATTTCAAATTAATAGATAGAAAACTAGTACTTTTGATTTGTAGAACAACTTCATAGAATGTGGGGACAAAGAAAGACAGCCAAAGAGCAAAAGAAAGGAAAGGATCCTTTTTGTAGGGGGAAGGGGAGGCGGGGGGTAGAATATCCTAACAATATGTTTTAACCTTGAGTTTGTGTTGATTTGCCATGATTCCACAGTTCTGATGAGGCACGGAAACGTGACAGTTTTTCAGGACCACCCTTCCTGTCACCCCTCACCCTGGGCCTCTCTCCCCACTCCTTTTGTCAAATCATGAGTAGATCCAGTGTGCACACCTGTGAGATCAACTTTCCAGGCTAAATACCTATGTAAAATCTCTTGAAAGCAACAGGGTGCACTCACTTAAAACTATAGGAATGGGAGCCAATTTTTAATTTGTTCCTCCTGTTTGCTGAAAATATAGTATTTCTCTTTCAAAGACTTTATTAGAAACCTGGCTTTCTTATGGGAACACAGACAAGCAATTTATAGTGATGAATTAGTGATGATGGTTAGAGTCAAGAGGTTCTTCAATTATTAGAGGTTTGTACTATTTAAAAAAGGTATTAAAGTTGCACAAATATTTCAGATTTTAAAGGAGCCAGTTCCAAATAATGACAGTCATGATGACAATAAGGACAATGATGACTACTACCATATCTGCCAATGTGCCAGATATGATACAAAGCATTTCACATATATTTTCTTCTTTAAGAATAAGTATGAGCAGTTTGAACAGTCTTGTTAGAATTATGTCAGGAAGTGTATTGTAAAAATGTTGATGGCAGGAAAAAAACAACAACTTTCTTTAGATTAATTTCTTGAAGCCATAAAAGCAATGGAAAAATAGGCTTGTTGCCCAAGGACAATGGTGTAATTTTGGAGATACAGAAAAGCTGAACTCCATATTTTATTTTGCTTCTCTCTTTTCCATCAAGGAGGATTATCTTGAGATGAAAAATGGTGAGATGAATATGGATAAGAGAAAAGAAACCCAATATATACAAAATGATTCTAAAAGAATTTCTACCAGCTCTAAAGGAGACTACCTAACGACTAGAATGAATTCAACCATAAGATAGAAATAGAACTTTCAGAGAAGTGCAGCAGCAATCATCTTGGAATCTTGGAAGACAGGTGATTGCCGAGAGACTAGGAATGCATGTGTATAACTCTGCTATTTTTCAGCAGGAGAAAAGTATGCTTCACAAACTGCTCTGAGGGGCACAATTCTAAGAGAGATTATTTTATTGATTTTAAATTACATTTTTCTTTTTAGCACATTAACATTTTGGAAAATAGGAGGAATCTAATGACAAAAGATGAGTACATGCTCCAGCCATCAGAATCAATATAAATTGTTAATGCCTACCAATTAATTAATGATAATTAACTACCACTTGTTCTTCCATTAAGTTACTTGCATTTAACATTTGTGATTAGATTTGAACTCAGATTTATATTCTTTTTTGTCATATAAAATATCTTAACCAATATGATGTAGCATTGGAATGAACATCTCTAGGGCATATGAAATATGCATTACAGGGAACTACAATTATGAGTGACCAGAATGACATTTTCGGGAATAGATCATAGAATTTTCAAAGCTCAAAGATTTTGGTGTGACCAATATATAGGCTGTTCCAAAAAAAATGTATACAGACACTTTGAATAATTATAAAGGCAGTGTTTATTAAAAATACATTTTATTTTCATAATTGAACTATCAGCTATTAAAGTGTGTATACATTTTTTGAGACACCCTGTATTTTATGTCCTCTCCCACCAAAAAACTTTATGATATATTTTGAAATTTTATTAATGACAAAGACTAAAAGAAACAAGCGATCACAACCATAAGTGTTGGTTTTGAAAAGAATATCATGGCAGCCCTAGCCAGTTTGGCTCAGTGGATAGAGTATCACTTTGCAGACCAAAGGGTCCCCAGTTCGATTTTGGTCAAGGGCATGTATCTCGTTGTGGATTCCTCCCCAGCCCAGGCCCTGGTTGGGGCACATGCAGAAGGCAACCAATCAATGTGTTTCTCTCATATGGATATTTCTCTCTATCTTTCCCTCTTTCTTCCACTCTCTCTAAAAAAAAAATCAATGGAAAAATATCCTTGGGTGAGGATTTAAAAAAAAAAGAATATCATGGCAAGGACAAATGATTCAAAAGAATCTTTAGGTTCTGAAGGCTGAGATTTTTGAAAGGGATACATAATTGTAGGATACTTATATGCTATCTATATATATAAAAGCCTAAGCGACTGGATGACCGGATGACCAGCCAGTAGCTATGACACATACCACTAGGGGGGCAGACGCTTAATGCTGGAGTGGCCCCTGGTGGTCAGTGTGTTCCCACAGCCAACCTCCCACAGCTGGCCAACCTCCCGTGGTCCCTCCCCCCGCTGGCCCCAATCAGGGCCTACTGTGATCACGGGCCAGGCCAAGGGACCCCACTCATGCACAAATTCGTGCACTGGGCCTCTAGTTTTCAAAAAAAAAATGATGTAATACCTCCCCAAATATATTATTAGTTAATGTGATTTCTTAGCATTCTATATATTAGAATTAAATAAAAGGGCATTAAAAATAAACTCTAACATTTATGGTCAATTGGTTTTAGTCAAAATAGCCAACACAATTCAACTAGGAAGAAAAGTCTTTTCAACAAATGATGCTGGGACAACAAGGTATCTATGCAAACAAACAAGCAAAGAATTTAGACCCTTTGTACCATACACAAAAATTAACTGAAAGTAGACCATAGACAGGAATGTAAGAGTTAAAACTATAAAACTGCAAGAAGAAAACACAGGAGTAAATTTTTGTGATTTTTGAGTTAGTAATGATTTCTTAGCTATGAGATCAAAAGCACAAGTGATAAAAGATTGATAAATTGGACTTCATCAAAATTAAAAATTTTTGTGCACCAAAGGATACCACCAAGAAAGTGAAAAGGAAACCAGGAGAATGGGGGAAAGTATTTACAAAGCAAAGTTCTTTTAAGAGACTTGTAATTAAAATATTGTATATAAAGGACTCTTAAAACTCAACAAAATGACAATCAAAATTTTTCAATGTACAAAGGATTTGAATGGATCTTACACTAAGAAGGTTATTTAGTATATGAAAAGATACTCAACACCATTAGTCATTAAAGAAATGCCAATCAAAATCATGTGATATCACTTCACACTCATTAGAGTGGCTATAATAAAAAAAAACAGACAATAACAAGTGGTTAGGATGTTGAGAAACTGACACTCTCATCCATTACTAGTGAGAATTAAAATAGTTCAGCCACTTTGGAAAACAGTTTGGCAGTTCTTCAAAATGTTCACTATAGAGTTAAATATGACTCAGCAATTTCACTTTTAAGTATCCAAGAAATATGAAAACACATCCTCACACAAAAACTTGTATACAAATATTCATAACAGCATTATTCATAATACTAAAAAGTGGAAATAATCCAGACATCCATTGTCTGATTAATGAATAAATAAAATATGGTGTATTAATACATGAAATATTATTCAGCAAAAAAATATGAAGAATTGATACATGCAACATGAATGGAGTGTCAAAACATTATATAAAATGAAAGTAGCCAGTCACAAAAAATACACATATTATATGGTACCAGTTATAGGAAATGTTAGGAATAGGTAAATATGTAAAGACAGAAAGTAGCTTAGTGGTAGCCTGGGACTACAAGGAAGGGGAACAGAATTGAGGAGAGGAAGGGAGTAACTGCTAATTTATATAAGATTTTTTTTTGGGGGGGGGAATGATGAAAATATTCTGAAATTAGGTTACAGTGATGGTTGCATAACTGTAAATATACTAAAAACCATTGAATTGTACACATTTACAGGTGAACTTTCTAATATGTAAATTATATCTCAATAGAGCTATTTTTAAAAGGCATTAAAAGTGAATAGTTCTGGAACAGATGGAAGAGAAACCAGAGATCACAAGGACCCAGATTGAGTTTACTAAAAATAAATCAAATTGCACTTTTTCCCCCATAGGTCAGGTTAGTCGTTTATTAGATCCAAAAATGCTGTAAACCTAGTGTATCTGGAATTTATTAAGGTAGATTATAAAGGTTTCTCATAATGACCCATTGGGCAATTCAAAAATTTGGGGAAATCACTGAAAGTTTGAAGGATTCAGAACTGAACAAATGTACCTAAACCGAGCTGATTTAATGAATGAATATCATTGTTAGAGGGATACTTCGTTGAGAGATGCAGTATTATGTATCAAATGTTATTCTGATTAGCATTTTAGTCAATGACTTTGTATATGATAAATTATTGGTAATAATCACTTACTGAGTAGTAGCAACAAAATGCTAAATATTCTTGAGAAACTATCTCAATACATTCACTAATATTTATCTGGATATACCCAGTAAAAGAAGCAAGGAGAAATGAAACAAAGGCAAGAAACTTTTAGGGGGGGGATTAAATTTTTACAAATGATCATGAATTTATATGCACCAAGTAACTTTATGAATATTAAACTTTAGGAAAATGGGGTCTCATGTTATCTAGTTCTATCCTTTATCCAAAGTGCCCCCAAATTTCAATTCTGAATTGAGCAACTAAAGTCACTGGAAGGTACATGCAAGCTGAACAATATTGCTGGTCTTGGCCAGCACAGGCCCTCATGGATATAGAGCCGTGCACTGGCCATGAGCACTGGGTTTTTCAGATATAGAATTTACTTCCTCGGCAAGGAAAGGCTAAGAGACTCTTGGGGAATTAATCTCCTAAAAGAACCCATCAAGTCAACCTCTGCACTGCCAGCCACTTTGAAACAAATCGATGATTCTGTGCACATTTTGTCCTTCACCTGGACTGTATGCTGGCTGCCCCATGGTATTTATTAAAGGTGGAAAAGCCAAGTACAACATGTTTTGGAAACTAAATACCTGGTGTTGACACACAGTTTCTGGATGAGCCATGAGTTAGGGGGTTCCTCATGAACAATGGTCTGTTCACTCAGTGTTTACTGGGAAAGATGTTTTTTTCTTTTTTATTGTTCAGTGAGGATATATTTTTTCTTTGGGGCTTTGAATGAAGTTGGAAGTTATAGTTCTGCCAAAACACAGGTTGCAAAACACTTCTAAGTGACCTAAGCTACTATGCCAAGCATGAATCACTGAAGTCCATGCTTTCAACACTTTAGTAGAGATCTTTCAAATACAGTGTTTGGCCTGTTCCCCAATGAAATGGATACTCTATGCTTTTCTCCCAGGGCTTCTCTCAGCAACCTACCTCCACAAACAATGCAAAATAGAAAAGTGGTAGCATTTAACAGGATAAATGCTGAAGATTACATTTCCTCTCTAAAGCACATATACTATGTGAGGGTTAAAATAATTAATTTAAAGTATTTCATAGCATTGCAATTTCCACCTAGAATTCTCTGATAACATCTCTTTCTTTGGTTATAATAACATAATTTAGGCCAAACCACATGATTACTTTGGTTTGGGTACTGGATTACTTTGCCTTGATTCTAGAGTTTTCAATGACATAGTAAGCCTAACAATACATGCCATTTATTGAGAAAAGTGCTAAGCAGTTGTGCCAAGTATATGACACACAGCATTTCCAGACCTTGTAACATTCCTGTAAGATAGGTATTACCGTTTCCATTTTCTGTATGAAGATATTGGCACTCACAGTAATTAAGGAACTTGTGCAGACTCACTAGTTTTAAGTGGCAGTCAAGGTTTGAACCCTTTTGTCTAACTCCAATTTATCACCCTCTGTCTTGAGTTGGGTAAGGCAGTCCCATATTCCTTTCTTTCAGGTTTGCAAAGCTATGTTATTGCTTAAGTGGGAATATGTATATAAGCTTGCAAGACTCTACTACATATTTTTTAAAAAGTAATGAATTTTAGGTGAAGAAAAGAATATTCCACTCAAGGGTATTTATTATACATGATTTAAGTCTTCATTTTATAAAAGTTATGGTTGTCTCATCTGTTTCTTCATAGCATAGATTATTATCTTAGTCTAAAAGTACACCATTGTTCTACCTATCTTAAGTCCTGGGTCTTAAGGCTTACTTTTTTATTACTTCTTACCTTTCCTTTTTCTTTCTTCCTTCCTTCCATGGGAATATGTATATATGCTTGCAAGACTATACTACTCCCATCCAAATTTTGATAGTGTCCATGTTACCACACAATCAAGCACGAGCATCATAGCTTATTTTCAAATTTCATATACTCCCTTATTTATTAGGAAATCAGTGTTCTGGGCTAAATCATGTGGCCCTTCAGACTAAACAAGCAAATAGCTGGTAATACCTCTTGGTCATTAGCTCCACTCTTACTACTACTCATTTGTTCTTTATTTTGAGTTTCTGAACAGTCTTTTATGTGAAGGAAAAATAGGTCACCATATCTGTATGTAACTGCTCCCAGTTGTCTTTCAAACCAACATTTTATTTAAAAATTTCTTACAGGGGTCAGACCATTTTAAAACAAAATTAAGTATGAGGAAAATTAAATGCCACTTGTATATATTAGACATACATAAAACAAATTTTTGTTTTTGTCTTTGTAGTCTAGAATAAAAGTTTGAATTAAATTTCTCTGAAATAGAAAGGGTAAGACTTAACTTTATATAAGCCAGTAGGCTGCTTTCTATGACAAGAAAAGAAATAAAAAGGTCAGAGTTCTTTCAAAAGCCATAGGGAATGAAAACTTAAAGCGTGTATCATAAGTGGTGGAGTAGAAGAACTGTGACCCATAAAAAAAAAAGAAAAAAATTGATTTAGCAAGGAAGAAATTAGGCACAAACACATATTTTCTCCTGGTATTAATACACAAAATATTAAAAACTCATTGCAGATAGCAATGAGAGCAAAATAGAAGAGATAGAGAAAGCAAGAAAGAACAAAGACTGTCATATGTCATATTTTATTTTTTTATGGTTAGTTAATATCATTTTAAACTTTAACCAAGTGTATGATGCTCTAATTTTTTACTGCAGGTCTATAATGTGAACATATACATTTGATATTTCTGGAAAACTTGGCTTTTATTATCAGCACTCTCTCTGCAAGATGCTTCTTTGAGGCTAACATTTTTGTGAGATATGAAAGATTAATGATGTGCCAAGGACTGAGAATAAAAGATCTAAATGGTCTCTAATATCCCAAGAAGAGAAGAGGAAATACGATTATTTGTGGGAGAAAACCAATCTCAAAACATCCTCATAATTCAACATCATAATGAAGTTTAGAGAAGTTATGAAGTGCCTCTTTCAGGATTTTACTGTGGGCATCTTCATTATAAAGTCACTTGGAATATCATAAATGCCAAATATGAAAGAACATAATGTAAGGTTTAGAGAGCAGGGAAATTCTTGACTGGCTTTTGAAAACCCATATAGAGGGAAGCAGCAAGAACTGCTGGTTTGAATATGCCCTGAGGACAAATATCTGAATCATTCATGTATTAGCTATGAGTGAAAGTATTGCCAGCCAGATCATCATGCTTAAAAGACATGGCGATGTTACAGAAGTCATCTGTGGAACAGGTTCTAGACAGATATGAGGTATTTATAAAAGAATGTAAATGTAAGTGACAATCGTGACTCAGAGAGACTCGTATAAACCATCAATCATGACTCTTTTGTAATAGGGAAACCTTCAGAGGATATATTTGCCCTTAGAATTCATTACAATTTTGGGTTTTAGATGCACTTAAATTTGACTTGTGCAGTCAACAGAGGTATGCTATAATATAGAGAAAAATGTATATATTATATTATTTTCTTGGCAATAAAGTTTGTATTTATTCTAGAAGAAAAGAATAAATGAAAGCAGTAATTTGGGTAAGACAACTTGTGAGAGGGAGAAGGAGGTACAAAGTGGTCTTCAAAGGGCAGAGTATGCATATGTTAATATATTATAATGCATGAAGTTACTGATCCAAGTTTTAAATTATATTAAACTGGTAGACCCTGTGGTAATGATCATGATCATGAGCGTGAACATAAGAATGGTAGACTAATAGCATTAATGGTCGCAGTTCTTCTTTAATGGTTCAGGTCCTTTGCCATGTGAATTTGCAGTAATTACCTTCTGAAGGTAAAGAATATTTCTTTCTTTTTTTAATATATATTTTTATTGTTGATAGTATTACAGATAGCTCCCACTTTCCTTACCTCTTGAAGCATGTGGCTGATAGGATTTAGAAGATATGACTAAGCAGAGACTTGGAAAGGTGTTTGCACATTTCTGCTTGTGCTTTTGCCTTCTTTCACCATGACAACAGCACATCTGAGCAAACCTGAAGGACGAGATCCATGTGGAGTAGAAGTGAGCCATCCCAGTTAACCTAACCACAGTCAGCCTGGATCAGCCATTAGCTGACCAACCCCAATACTCCATATCTGTCTAGAACCTGTTCCACAGATGACTTCTGTAACATCGCCATGTCTTTTAAGCATGGCGATCTGGCTGGCAATACTTTCACTCATAGATAATACATGAATGATTCAGATACTTGTCCTCATGGCATATTCAAGCCAGCAGTTCTTACTGCTTCCCTCTATATGGGTTTTCAAAAACTAGTCAGTGCTCATTGTTATATGCCACTGAGGATTTGTGGTTAATTGTTACAGGGCATTTTTGTGGCCATAGAAGACCAATTCAGTGGGTAAGGTGATTATACTTGTAATATCCAAGATGGCCAAGTGATTTCTTAAGGATGGGCAGAATGAATTACATTATTTTGATTATTTGTTACTTTAAGAATTGTTTTGAATAGTGGGATGATTACGTTTTCAAAGACTTTCATAAGCCTGTCTTCCTTTATAGAAATCAATTATTTTAAATATTTTATCCAATGCATTAAGAATGAAATGTTATCTATGTGACCTTCTATTTAGATGAATTAATTACAAAAATATATTTTAAAAACCATAGAAATTTTTGATTTATATGTGGAACTAAAATTAAACCTAATTTTTATGTGCTTCTATTTTTTAAAGGTTCATAATTGTTAGCATCATTGATTATTTACCATGCACAATGTTCAAAGAGAGAGTTACTACTATTATCCTTACTATGACAAAACTGAGGCCCAGAGAGGCTAAGAAACTTGTGTAGAATCACATGGCTACGAAGTGGTTGAGCTAGAATTTAGTGTCTTCAAACTCCACACTTTCAGCCCCAACACTTCACTAGCATGAAAAACAAGGAAATAATTAAGTGCTGGATTTGGCAATACACTTGTGGTTTTCTCTTTATTTTTAAGACAGTATTTCAGTGTAAATGTATTTTAATCTTTTGCAAGTGCCCAATACTTGTAATTGCTTTTAAATTCAATAAAGCGAATGAAGGAAATGTGAAGTTAGGCATTTGGGTACCTGCTGCTAGTTCTGTCCCCTTTATTTTTAGAGATCTTTATACAAATGCATTAACCACTTTTGTTTTCATTTCCATCATATGCATAATTGGGGCAATAGCATTTGATTCATTTTAAAAATATTACTCTGTGTTTCTTCCATTAAAAGATACAGAATAATTGCATTATTATTATTATTTGTTGTTGTTGTTGTATTAATACTTAAGTGTGGTAGTGGATGCTAAAACCCTCTGTGCACAGTGTTCACAGTCCTAGGCTGATAATAAACTACTGCTTTTCTACTTCCAGGCAATCAGGACTAATAATAGTAATAGCTTGTGAAAGATCTAGGCCTGTTGAAAGCAGAGTACACAACTTTTATTTAGTTACCCTGACTAACAATAGATACTTACACACATGAAACTTAGATATGCTTAACAGTTACACTTTCAACTACTGTGGAGGAAAGTTGCAATATGGGATATGCTTGACTTGGGCTAATCATTATGTTATAGACACCTACGAGAAAATAAGTTAGAACACTTCACCCAGTTTTTAAGTGCCAGCTGGAGGAAATGAGTGATACAGATAATAAATTTTTTAAAATATATTTTTATTGATTTCAGAGAGGAAGGGAGAGAGAGAGATGGAAACATCAATGATGAGAGAGAATCATTTATCAAACCCACAACCTGGGCATATGCCCCGACGGGGAATCGAACCGTGACCTCCTGGTTCATAGGTCAACTCTCAATCAGTGAGCCACACCAGCCGGCCAATTTTTACTTCTTTTTCAAGCAGTTTTCCTAAACTTGTTCCTGTTATTCTTAAAAATCATGGAATGATCACATAGTGGAAAAAGCATGGGTTTGAAGCAGAAGTTCTTAACTTTTTGTACCATGGTTCCCTTTGGCAGTTTAGCGAGGTCAATGAATACTTTCTCAGAAGAGTGTTTTTAGTGCAAAAAATAAAGTTCACAAGGGGAACTAAATATAATGAAATGTAGTTATCAGAATATTTTTAAATGTTGCAATGCAGAACTGTATGTGTTTCTTTATTAATGCGCTAGAGAACTTGACAGTATGTTTAAAATACAGGAAAATTAAAGTTAAATACTGCATTTTAAAGATACAATGTGAAGGCTAGAATGAGAATATTAGGTATGAGGTGATCTTTAATTTACTCCCTTTCAAGTATTGACCACCAACAATTTTGGTGTGGAGCGCTGGAAAGTAACCCAGTGCCTGGGTTACCAGAGATAGAATCCTCCACTTCACCATGTTGCTAACTGCAGAGTGCCAAGTGCCCAGATAGGCTTCACTCATATGTGACCCAGCAGTGATTTTAAAGTAATAATATATGTAAACTACTGGCCTGGTGCATGAATTCATGCACTGGTGGGGTCCAGCCGGCCCGCCCCGATGGGGGCCATCGGGGGGTGGCCGGTGTGGGAAGGGGGGTTGGATCGGGGGGCGGAGCGGGCCAGGGCAAGGGGGCCACAGGCATTCCCTGTCATTCTGCCCTTTGTCTATTTGTATATTACCCTTTTTATTATATAGGACTAGAAGGCCCCATGCACAAAAAAATTGTGCACTGGCAGGGAAGGGGGGGTCCCTCAGCCTCAACCTGTGCCCTCTCACCCTCACGGATCACGTTGGCGGCTCGCCCCGCCCACCCCACCCAAGACATGGCAGGCCTGG
>NW_005871048.1:33954799-33995736 GCF_000147115.1 Myotis lucifugus | reverse complement strand
CAGTGAGAGTCCAGCTATGACCCAGGAGACTCTCACTGAACTCAACTATGCTAGTGTCTGATCTGTGACTTTTCCAGCTTCAAGAATTTTGAGAATAAATGTTGTCACTGTAGCTTAAAAAGAAGAAAGAAAAAGAAGGAGGAGGAGGAGGAAAGGGAGGAGGAAGAGGAAGAGGAAGAAGGAGGAAGAGGAGGAGGAGAAAAAGGAGGAGGAGGAAGAAAAGGAAGAGGAAGAGGAAGAAGGAGGAGGAGGAGGAGGTGGTGGAGGAGGAGGAGGAGGAGAAGGGGAAGGGGAAGGGGAAGGAGAAGAAACAAAAGAAGAAGAGAGACCAGAGCTCTCATTCTCTCTCTTCTCTCTTTTTCTCTACCATGTGAGAACACAGAAAGAAGGCAACCATGTACAAGCCAGGAAGTGGTCCTCGCCCAACACCAGATCTGGCAGCACTTTGATATTGGACCTTCATGCTTCCAGAACTGTGAGAAATATATGTCTGTTTTTTACGGCATCTGATCTATGGTATTTTGTTATGGCAACCCAAGCTGACTAAGACAGTGATAGACACAGGTATTATCAATACTACTGAGGTTTGTTGTATACATTTAAAAGGAAAGGAAATCCTTATTTAGAAGTTATAAAATAAATATATAAATTGGCTTTCCTATCCAAGTTCATAGAACTGAATTTTTACTTTAATTTTACTGTCATTTTTACTTTCCAAGCTTGTTTTTTTTTAATCTATAAAATGAGGGAATAAATATGGACTTTATAGTGTTGTTTCATGATCAAATGAGATAATAAATATGGGAAGTTTCTGTAGAGTGTAAAATGATAAACAAATATTAGCTGACTTTATTACTTTAGTATGTCTTCATACTTGCATCCTTAAGGAAATTCTGAATTTGTTTTGAATTCAAACTACATATAATAAGGTTTGAATACAGTTTTTTTCTCTCATAGACTCAAATGATCTACCATCAGCTTCTATTTAAGGTTGAAGAGAAAAAGATGAAATAAAAAAATAAAGGAAGCTAAATAAAACAAAGCAGGAACTAGAGAAAGGAGACAAATTAAAGCTAGCTCTTTTGCTCTCTTCATTTTTAAGTTGAGGTCAAACATACATATGGCAAAGTACATAAGATGCACTAATCTTAAGGGTATGAAGCTTAATGACTTTATGCTTATGTAGAGGCCTGGATAACAGTGACCTACATCAAGCTATACTCCAGGAGTTTCCTTCATGCCCTCTCCCAGGCAGGTCCCTCTGAGATAACCACTAGTCTGACTTCAACACCATAGATTAATTTTGTCTGTTCTTGAACTTAATGTAATGAATCATCTAGTGTGTAGGCTTTTATGTCTAGCTCTTTGCTCAATATGTCTGTGAGATTCCTCCATTTGGTTGCATGTTATCAGTAGTTCATTGTTTTTATTGCTGTGTAGAACCCCTTCACTTTTACCTTGGTTTTATCTTGTTCAGAATCCTACTAATTCAACTAATAATCTGTAGCTCCACTTTAGAGATGGACCAAATATGACGACCAGTTGCCCTCTTAAAGGAAGTAAAGTTTTCAAAGACAGCTCCATCTTCCAGTTTCCCATCTTTCCAATTCAGGGAGAAAACTATTTCATTGTTTTTTAGTATCCTTTCTTTCTCTAGGTCTGGAATACATAAAAATGTAAATAATCTGTAGTGTGAAATGAGATAAAATGAGCATTTTTGTGGTATTTTCTGTCACCATCTTTGAGCAATTTTCCAATAGACCAAATCAAGATAGAATGAATAATAACTATTGTTATAAGCTAAAGAAAAAGAATATCTAGATCTAACATTAACAATAGAACAGCAGAAAATCATCTGTGAATCTAACGTGAACTTCTTTGGCAATTTGTGAGTATAACTCTGGATCCATCATATTAAAGATTGTTATGCTTGTAGAAAAGCTGAGAGACTAAAATCTGTTTGCAATTACCAAATCAAAATGCAATTAACTAGTCACTGGGAACAAACAATGATGTCTTTAAATGCTCTTTTGGAAATGTAGAATTGGTAACGGGGATCAAGTTCCCAGGGTTCGGATGTTTTCACTTATGAGCCTTCCTATGAAATGTCGGCCTGAAGACCACTGCAATAGTTTGTCTTAGGAGAGAGAGAGAGGCAGAGAGAGAGAGATGGAAAATAGAAAGCAAATGGCATCGGGGCTTCTCTTATTCTCAGAACACTTCAAAGGAAACGTTCCCTCCATTCCCCGAGTCATTTTGTTTTGATCTCACTTATAATGTATAAATACATTTCAAACTAAGGATTGAATTTTGCTGGCACATGATCTTTTTTCCTTACAAAATATTACAAGAAGTGTCTCAGATATGGCTGAGATGTATGATTGGGGTGGGGGGAAACTTTGCTGTTTATGAAAATAAGAATAGTTCATTTCTCTTTCAGTAGGGCATAACTGACAAGGTAGAAATGCTCATTTCCCCCCTTCTCATTTGCAATAGCATTTCTCTAGTGTTATGATTTCCTATTCATTTGTTATGTATTAGCTATCTGTTGTTTCTCCTAAAATCAGTCTTTAGTCTGCCTTTGATATAGCTTTTAATGGAGGGCAAAAATATGAACATATATTCATAGTAGTGCCAATTATAACAGCATTGTTTATACTTTGGATACTTGTCCATTATAAGGGACAATAATTCAGTGAAATTAATAACCATTTTCTTTCTATTTCTTCTGATACTGTACCAGTGAAGGTGGGAAAGGGTAGGTGAAGCACTGGGAGCTTGGATAATCCATAAGCTGTTTCTTCTATTGAGTCTTATTCACTACCAGTTCCATAATGACGGTTTCAGGAACAGAATAGCTGGGAAGGGTTCCTCTGAATTCAGTTAATGTCTGCAGTACACACTGGGCTCACTCAGGAACCATGGGCTCTAGAGGTAGATTATTTGACCCTAAGCACTTCAAGCAAAAAAACTAGGAAAAAATATCTATTTCTCTAAGGAGTGCTTCCCTCAGCAGAAGTAGCTATGGGCTCACCCCTAGTGATTGAGGGCTTGGGCAAAAGTATGATTAGAAGTCTTATATATTTGTCTAAATAAACATTGTACATCAAGAGAAATAAATACTGTTAAATAAAATGTCCTAACCTTCTGTCTTGACAAAGCGGGGAGAACAAGTTAGAGCTCAGAACTCTTAGACTCCTCAGAGTTCCCAGCTAGAATGGGGCAGTGTAGAGGGAGCTGATCTCGGCTCTGCACCCCCCCGCCCCCCGCTCCATCCCAGACCTCAAGGTACCATATCTTCTGAGTTCACATGTGGACACCCTAGTCCTCTGGCCAAGCTCCAACCACAACCCTGCAAACACTGAACCCAGGGCAGGCCTCCAGGCTTAGGGGTGCATATATTGTTGTTGTAGAGGGAGCCCCCAGGACATCCTACCTGCACAGACATCTGCTCATGCCTTTCAAAAACTGAGGCACTTCCATCCAGCCTGAACTCGAAATAAGGTTTTCCCTTGTTCCCAGAGAAACCTCACCCCATTGGGAGGGGTATGCCTGGAGGAGACCAGAGCATAGCCCTTCATGGAAGGGACCCTCTTGCTCATGCCTAAGACAGTACTGAATATCAGCTCTTGATTTTATGAAGGGGTGTCAGACAGTTCCAAAAACCTGCCCTTTAATGTACAGGGACTGTGGGAGAGACTGCAGATTCAGAGATGAGTTAGTTACCACCATTGAATGAATGACTCCCTTGTGAAAAGGCCACTATAAAATGCAAACACTAACACGGACAGAGGGGACCACTATAATGTGACTCTGTCTCTCAGAGGAGCTCACTGCTCTCATTTAAAGGGTGGTGCAGAAATCCGGACCCTGGTTGGTACAGCCACTGATTCATGTTTTCTAAGAGACATAGATGCTCCTATAAACAGCTCTCCACTTAGTTTGTGCTTGAATCCTGGCCCACGGATTGTTCACCACTCCTTTTCCTCTGACTGCAACTTTGCAGTCATAAGCTGGTGAGAAGGGACCCTCCCTGGCCAGCCAGTGCCCAGATCAAGCAATCAGGGAGTTAGAACCTTCTGTAGCTCCACCTGCCAGTCATCCTGAGCAGTGGGCGCACACACCAGTGCTCCCAGTGCTCTTCAGGGCCTAGAGGACCCTGGGAGATGGCCTCGCTGTCCCTTGATTTTCCATCCTGCCCAATTCCAAATAGATCATCTGAATAACAGACACATCTGGAAGGCAAGACACTTTGCAGGACTACTGGTCCTGTCCTTTCCACAAATTGAGGTTATAAAAAAATAAATGTGATATATTAAAAGAGACCTAGTAACCAGATGCAGCAAATCTTTTTTGATCCTTATTTAAACAAGCCAACTATAATAGTGTTTTAGGAACAATTAGGTAAATTTGAATATAGTCTCAGTATTAGATGAGGTGAAAATTGTAGAAAGGGAAAGATGGAGATTGTTGACTTGGGATCAGAGAGGAGAACAAGCCTGCAAAAACAAATAAAAAAAAACTTGCTGACAAATCTAGAAAAATATGTCTAAGAATTTATGGTGATGTGATCGCTGGGTGGTGATAACGTTAAAGTTTTTCTTTTCTTATTCTCTACAATGTTTGCATACTTTTATAGTACATGTATTGTTTAAAATAATTGGATGATGTAATATTATATTCCTATTCATTTTGAAAACTACTACACATCTCTCAACCTATTCTTCCAGACTAGCTCAGGCCTGGTACAGACCCCAGAGCAAGTTGTGATATAAAAATCAGGAATTCCCAAAGGTATTGGCAGACAGAACCACATTAATCTTTTACCCTCATAAGTTTACTGAGTTAAAGTTTAATGTTATCCCTTCAGCTTCCACAGAAGGATGAAATGGAAACATCCATTTGAAGCATGAATTGTGAAACTGTAATAGAAGCCATTTTCTATTGTTTCATGTGGTATCTCTTAAGCAAGTACCTAATTTATGAATTCTCTCTAGAGTTCATTGCCTGCAAAAAATTGTCTTTCTTTTTATCAATTTTTTTCTGGACAAGAAAACTATAATCTATCAGGTTTTCCTGTTACCTTGGCTGCTGGAGAACTCAGATATAAATTTTGCATGTAATCTCATTAACTAACTAATTACCTAGGAGCTTGAAAGAAGAATCTCTTTTCTCTTTACAACCAATTATTATGTCATAAAAATCTATTTTAAAAACAATTCTAATTGATATTTTCTGCTCATATAATCATTTTCTACACCATTTAAAATTAATTGTGGGAGAGGTAGAATATTTAAAAAGAAAAAAAAGGACTGCCCTTAGATCTCTATAGAGTCTGCAGGCAACTTAACAAGTAGTAGATGGTGTTTCAGAGTATCTGCCCAAACCACGACTCTTCTCACTTTCTCTGAGTAATGAGGTCTATGGGGGTGAGCCTCCCCCCTCCACAACTGGATCAGATGGACACACAACTAAATCCAGGTGTGAAAGTCTCTACTCTTGGCATTTGGAATTGATGAGGCAATTCTCTCTGGTCTTGACTGCTTACTCA
The DNA here is from genome assembly GCF_000147115.1 of Myotis lucifugus. Taxonomy (NCBI): domain Eukaryota; kingdom Metazoa; phylum Chordata; class Mammalia; order Chiroptera; family Vespertilionidae; genus Myotis; species Myotis lucifugus. The sequence goes on along the minus strand of NW_005871048.1, from coordinate 33,990,185 downwards.
GGATGCTGTGAGGCATAAATTAGCCAACACTTAAAGCAACCACCTGTAGTAGTCTCTGTTTATCTTTGAAAAGAAGTACAACTTAAAACAAACCATGTTGAATCATCTTATTTTTCCTTATTCCAAAGAAGGATATTGGATATAGGATAATATTCTAAATTCTGAAACCAAAGAGAAGCAAACACAATAGCATAAATACTCTGCAATATTCAGTAAAGCAGCTTTAGTGAGGTGGGTGGTGCAGAAGTAAGTTATCATCCCCTCGGGAGTGATACCAAAAGCACATTTCCCGGCTACATCTCCCACCTCCCTGTCAAGGAGGCAGGCTGCAGGAAGGCTTGTTTTTTAAAGGCTGCAGATAATTAAGATACCTACCTACTTCCTGCCTCCTCTAAGAATGCCTACCTACTTCCTGCCTCCTCTAAGAATGCCTACCTACTTCCTGCCTCCTCTAAGAATGCCTACCTACTTCCTGCCTCCTCTAAGCATGCCTACCTACTTCCTGCCTCCTCTAAGCATGCCTACCTACTTCCTGCCTCCTCTAAGAATGCCTACCTACTTCCTGCCGCCTCTAAGAATGAATAAAGAAAGGATCTGTGTCTTTTCCAGTGGTGACTATTCCACTGAATGTCATTGCAAAACAGTGATATATGAGTAATGTCCCCGCCAAGGAAGTGTACTTGGCTATTAGCTTCCTCCATTGACTCCACCTTGGCAGTTTCATACAGCAATGTTGTTGTTGCTGGTGTACCATGTGGCATTTAATGTGCTGTTTCCCCGACTTCAAGTTTAGTAAGATCACTGGAGTTGTTCTCCAGAAATTATGAAGTACGCCAATCCATGTTCTGTCTTATCATCTCAGCCTCTCTCACTAAGTAGGTTGGAATAAGAATTCTCTCTTCTCCCAAACAGAAATAATAAGGTAAGCTTTCAATAAGCGGTCACTAATTTTAATTGAATTAGAATTAAGATCACACTATTTTAGTGACCTAAGATAGCAACTCGTTAAATAAGTTCCACCTGGTTTGGAAATGTCAGTGGGTTTCTCAGATGAGACAGGCTCAGTCCTATTACAACTAAAATGGGGCAATGAGAGTGGCTAGAATTGGGTAAACCTCTACCAGATCAGGGACCTTCTATGAATTTACCACACTCCCCACCCACCTCCCAACAGACTCATTCTGTACAGATTTCTGATCACTTCATTTTCTGATTTTCATATGTCTGTTTTTAAAAAAGTGATGTATTCTCAAAACAGACACAGATGTGAAATCTAATTTCTTATTGGAAATGACAAAACATATAAAGATTTGGCAAGATACTTATTTCACATATTTCAAGATTTCAAAAATAGTCATCAAACAAAAGAAAAGCTAGATAGCAGGGTGGTCTTTCTCTGGTTTCTGTGTTCCTTTTTCTAAAATTCCCACGATGGTCTATTGTCAGTATGACTTAGCAAATACAGAAACTTCATATATAATAGAAGGTATATAAATATATTATAAAAATAATGATATAAGAGAAAAAATAGTAAATGTTCTTTTAGTTTTATTTTTCATATTTGTAATTTTATGATTGTTAAAAAAATTTTAAATCTTTCAATTATAGTTAACATTTGATATTATATTAGTTTCAGGTGTACAGCATAAAATGTTATTTCAGTTTTAAAGAATTGAATATGATAATTTATACATTTTAATCTGACCTTGGACTTTCATCAAATCACCTTTGACCAATTGAGCTCTTTCTATTAGAAAGTGAAAAAGCTCGGAAATGAATAATCTTGCTCATTAAATTCTAAGGGCGGTTGCTGTGCTGAACAAAGAAGTCAATGTAATAGCTTTTAAGAAAAAGGGCTGTGAGGAGGCATATACTGATGAGTATGTGTGATTGTGGTGAGTAAATTTGCATTTATATAACACCATTTTTCAGGTGAGACAATTGGTAATGTATTTGCTACAGTGCTGTCTGTGATGTAAAATCCATACTAAAGGGAACTGATGTGGCTCCTTCTAAAATACAGGCATTGGATCTGATGAACACTTAGCTAGCACCTACAGTGTACTAGGCATTGGGCTAGGGCCGTGGTTGGCAAACTTCGGCTCTCAAGCCACATGTGGCTTTTTGGCCCCTTGAGTGTGGCTCTTCAACAAAATACCACAAAATACCACAAAATACCACATGCGGGCGTGCACGTACAGTGTGATTGAAACTTCGTGGCCCATGTGCAGAAGTGAGTATTTTGTGGAAGAGCCACACTCAAGGGGCCAAAGAGCCGCATGTGGCTCTCGAGCCGCAGTTTGCCGTGCCGCAGTTTGCCTACCACTGAGCTAGGGGAAGAGACTTCATGCTGTCATTCAACTTTCACAATAAGCCTGTTTGATATTAATATCTGTTTTTGAAAATGAAGAAAGTGAGGGTCCAGGAACTAACTCAAAGTCACATATTTGGTCAAATACAAGTCCAAGATTGAAATGCAGACCCTTCTGGGCCTAACGTTGTTTTCATTACACCCCAGTGAAATCAAAGGAAATGATACACATTTTCAGAGATCCTTATATTTGAACTAGAGGCCTTATGCACAAAATTCATGCAAGAGTAGGCCCTCGTGATCCCGGCTGCCTCGAGGCCCCGCTGCACCGCCCCCGCCCACTGGTCGTTCTGGAAGGTCAGTCCACCGTCCGGTCTAATTAGCATATTAGCTCTTTATTATATAGAATAGCACAAATTCATTTTGCAACTTTAAAACAATAATTCTTAAAACAGCTTATATGGCACACAGGACATCCTGGGAGAAATAAGGAATGATTTAAAAGGTTCAGGGACATGCCAAAATTTGTGCTAACACAACACAAGTTCGGCAGCATTGGGGGACCTAGATGCATTTCTCACACTCCACTCCACCAAGCTCAACCAAAAGACACTGTTGCATGTATTGCATGAAAAATCTGTTCTTAGCAGAATGGGCTTCTGACTATGTCTTGGGGAACTTGAGGGCTTCTGTGGAGAATCTCAGTTGGGAGCCTGAGAGGGAGAGGAAACAACAGCTAGAGAACTGGGGTGGATTCTGAGCAAATGGGGTTTTAAGCTTCCTCTCCCATTTATCAAAGTAGTCCTTCTTTTATTTCCTTTGTATATTCATCTCCCTCATAAGATTTTGCTTGAAGAAAAGGGTTCTGAAGAAAAGGCTAGTGTTTGAAAACTATACCTTTATCCCACATATATATTGCACCATCTTAAAGTTTTTGTACTTTTTGTATCCAGGCATTTGAGGAACACAATCAAAACCAGTGATGAAAAAATAGACAAGAAAGGAAGGTGGAGCAAAGTGTTGAAGAGTGTATAAGCTTATGCACTTTATTACATGCATGTCACAATCATGATTCGCCAGCTGGTTAATGTTTATGAGTCATCAGAAAATTAACCAACCATGTCTATGTTGAGGCTTCTGGCATCAAAGCTAATAGATGTTCCTACTGAGAACTTGGTAGTGAGTTCCATTAATCGTTTGTGGAGCCTGGTATGTGAGCATAATCCAGTAGTTAGACTTTCAATTTTTAGAGCAACGATGGGCCTTAAAAAGAAAAAAGTAGAATGTGCTAAGATTTCTTATGGAAGGAGACAAATAAACAGATCTCATTCTAAGCATGTTCTTTGCAAATTTTGATAATAAACAGGAATATGAAATCACTTTATAGGTTGTATTCCTGTTGCAGGTCTTCCTTTCCTTTAAGCATCACAATCTGATGTGGAGGGATTTAGGATGAACATTGCTGGCCCTTCTCTGCCTCCCCTGCTCCTTCCTGCCCAGGGAAGAGGAGAAACTGGCCCAGGGCTCAGAACTTCCGGGTTGTCTCCTCAGCCCACCAGGTCTGTGCTCGACCAGGCTCTGGAGCCTGCTGCTTCAGGGGAGACCTGCAGGTGCCCGCCTTGTCAGGAACTGTTGGGTGTCTCTGTTTAATGCTGGCATATACAATTACAAGCACTTTGGCTACAGATCTAAAGTCACATTGTCTGGTGTATCCATAACAAAAATGATACTGTGACCTCCATCTGGCTGACTCTTAGTTCTATCTCCCAATTCTGGTTCGGAATTCAGGTGACAAAGAGAAGGATGCTAAGTCCCTTAAAACCCCAACATTATTATTATAATAAACCACAGTAAAATGAATACAATGAAGGACCATGTCTTCTGAAGTTATTTTTTCACAGTAGCAAGTGCATGAACACATACAAATGATGTTTGAAACTGCAGTTTCCAACACTGAATTGGAACAGATGTCAAATAGTTTTCCTTCCTGTGAAGCCAAAAGAAGAGAGTAATTTAGGCTAAAATCCAAGGTACACTTCCAGCCTCATGTGGGGCCATGGAGCAGCCCCGGGACTATCAGCTGCTTTGCCATGAACTTTCTGCTTTGCTAATGCTGGTCTTATGTCTTTATTTTTTTTAATAATTGGCTTAAAATATGACCAATCTGAAAAAATTCCAAAACATATTTTGTTTTGTTTTATTCTAAATTCCCACTTCAACATAAAAATGCCAATTGTGTGCTTATGAGGAGAAATAATGTATTCCATTTTACAAATTGCGCCACTTCCTCAAGCCTTACCTATCTTCTCAGTTCCCTGAGATCCAGTTTGCTCTGCAATTAAAAAAGAAAATGCTAGGTTTGGGGTGTGATCCAGAATTGCTTTCAAGGATCCCTCTGGTCTCTTGGCAAAGGGACATCTCAGTAGATTAGGTGATTGAAATTACATGACCCCAAGAGAACTAGTCACTAAGCGTGTTGCATTGCTGCTGATGTGAACTTGTTTAGTTACTTAGGGACAATGCACAATTAAAAAGTGATAATTGCACATAAGAGCCACTCCTCTCACTTTAGATCACTTTTCTTTGTTTTTTCCAAGTTGTTTAGCCTTGTTCCACTTCCAAGTCCGTTTAGAATTCTAGACGCTGGTAATGAAAAAGCCTTTCAATTCGTCACCTCCATCCCTTGGCCAGTCTTTTGGCATGAGGACACAGACAACTCGTCTGTACAGTTAACATGACATCTCATACAAGGCAGACCAGAAAGCAAACCCGCCCATGAGCGTCCTTTCTATCATTGCTTATTGATTTTCTCACAAACGTGTGACTATGAGGATTTATGAGAGATGTTTGAGGAGTCAGAGGCTTTTGTTTATTACCTTCGGTTTGAAAGAAGAGTATAGAAAGCAGCAGAGTCTGGGTAACTTTCCGTCTTCCCATTGTCATGATTCATAGTGCCTGGGTAAAATGCATACAAGGCCAGGCCAGCATGACTCAGTGGTTGAGCGTTGACCTATGAACCAGGAAGTCACAGTTTGATTCTCAGTCAGGGCACATGCCCAGATTGTGGGTTGTGGGCTCCATCCCCTGTGTGGGGCATGAAGAAGGCAGCTGATCAATGGTTCTCTCTCATCATTGATGTTTCTCTCTCTCTCCCTCTCCCTTACTCTCTGAAATCAATAAAAAATATATTTTAAAAAAATACAAGTTTACTTCTAAAAAGAGCTCAGCCAGCACAGTTACCTTTACCAAAGAAAGAAGCTTCAATATACAAGGTTTCCATCCAGCATTTCACACACACCCCACCCCTTCCTTCCCGTTAACTTTTGGCTTCCACATGTTTTTCTTCTCTGACAAGAGTTTCTGACACCTGAAAAGTGGGGAGCAGCTTAAATTCCCTCATCTAGTCTTGGGAATTGAAGAGCTACTGGTAACTCTTGAGTGCTGAGGGCCTTCAGAACTTAGTAGTTTCACTTAGCCAGCTGTTTATAGTTGGTGTGTTATTTATTTCTACTTATTTCATGCCTGTGTTGGCCATCTTTATAGCGTCCCCTTTTCCACTGTGATTGTTAACATTCTGCACAGCACAAGCACAGCTATAGATTTATCAGACAGATACTGTCCATGCTGGTGGTAATGGAAGAGCAACACCATTTAAATTCCAAGTCCCAGACCAAGCTCCAAAATCCAGCGGTGTTGACTTTCTTCTGTGGTTTTGTTGCCTTAAACTAATTTTAGGAAGGGACTTGACTAAAGAACCATTGTTACTCAAGAACAGTGGTTTTTAAACATTATGTGAATCATTTTGAAAATCCTAGGTATCTGGGACTCAGGTTCTGAGTTCTGACCTGCGAGATGTGTGGTAATCACAGAGCATTTCACTGTCAGCTAGAGTTCTGCCTTCAGCCTGCACAACCTCCTCCAGTGTTTCAAATAGGAATTCCAGGCCAGAGGTAAAGACAGCAAGAAAAATCCAGTCCTTACCCTCTGATGGTGGCCAGTTTGCTTCCAGTTCTCCTGGTCTTGTGATTCATACACACAAACACACACACACACACACACACACACACACACACACACACACACACACACACACACACTCCTCCCTGGAAACAGAGTTGTGCCATTTTTTTTCTGTCAGACTATTCAGTGATAAGAACTCTATTGAAAGCCAAATAGAATAAAGCTAACCTCCCTCACAGCTAACATACAAGATGCTATTTAGAAAAACGTTGATCCAATCACCACTGGCTCTGTTAAATAAGGGATCCCTAATGTGGCCCATGATCAAACTCACTTCCTCGTTAAGGCATGAGCATAAGGAAAGACAGAGCCTCCTTTGTTTCAAAGAGGCTGTGTGAACTCTGCCACGAGTCCCCAGACACCCCTAAGTCCTCTGTTCTGAACGTGTAATTAATTCGTAAGAAACCAGGTACCACAGCAGCCCTGGTTTGACAGTAGATTCATTCAGCACCAGCCAGATGTGAAAGGCTTTCAAAGGGACCAAGAGGTGCGCCTATGGCTCAGGGACGCAGGAGACGGTAACCTCTGGTTTTCAGCCTTACCGTCACCCGGTAATGCCATTTCTAATGTATTTCAATTCACTCTTAATAGACACAGATGTTTCTGCAAAACTAAAGGTTATTGATTAACCCAGAGCGGGTAGGAGGTCCCTATTTGAGTTCTATTTTTTCAGCCTAAAAACCACCCAGTAGGAAATTCTCACATCAATCGTATATTACTATTTTTATGCCCTTTTTGGAAGATAGATAAAGACTTATTTTTAGGTATTAAAGAAAAAAACATTTTTTTTAATTTTAGGTTATTTTCAGAGAATTTGCTTTATCGAGAGGGGTAATAAAAATTTCCTCTGGGATTCCTTGAAAATGTTACTAGATTCAGTTCTAGCGAACTCTATCAGCAATTTGGGAGATGTAGAAGATGTCTTTTTTATATTTTGAGATGAGAAAAGCTGGGAGAAATTCTTAATGCACTGAGCTAATTCAAAATGAAATATTATCTCAACATCAGAATCCATAATATAGAATTCATCAGCAAAATAACATGAAAACTTACATTCAGAATTAAAAATTCAATTATACAATAATAAGGGGAGAAAAAGAGACTTTTTTTTCTTTTAATTCAAAAAAATCTAGGGGGCTTACTTTATCATAAGCCAACTAAGAATTTGCAATATGGTTTGGTTATTGAAAACCTAACATAAGGCCCAACTGGTGTAGCTCAGTGGTTGAGCATCAACCCATGAACCAGGAGGTCACAGTTTGATTCCCAGTCAAGGCACATGCTTGGGTTGTGGGCTCAATCCCCAGTAGGGGGTGTGCAGGAGGCAATGGATCAATGATTCTCTCTCATCATTGATGTTTCTATCCCTCTCTCCTTCTCCCGTCCTCTCTCTGAAATAATAAAAAAGATTTAAAAATTAACATAATTTTGGGCTACATAAATAAAAGGTCACTTGTACATTATTCATTTTTTATTCTTCCCTAGCCAGAGCATAACTGTAATATTATATTAAACTCTGGACATTGCATTTTAGAGTGAGCTAGCTTGTCCAGAGCAAATGGCAAGGAATTTGGAAACTCTGTGAGATAGTGTTAAATTGAGCAGACATTGTCTGACACAGCCTCTCAACCTGGCATACAGCATCCATGCCTGATGGTCATTTATCTTTGGGTAGAATATGTTTAGTTATAAAGAGCACATTTCTCTTCATTGTTGGGCACTTTCCATTTTTAACTCTGCCTTCTGTTATTGCACTCATTAATCCTCGGTTATTAGTAACCAATTTCTCTTGACAAGCCATTATAGATATGAAAGCCTATTATGACTTCTTCAAAGCATTTTAAGAAACTATTTCTTTCCCTCAGAAAAATCCACTTGTGAGAAAAACTTATCAATACAATAATGAACAAAGAGGTCCATCAAGTATTTAAAATGCCATGGTAGGGACAGAGTATACTAGTAATTCTCAGAAGTTATTATACTTTTTAATGAATAATTAAAAATTTAAAAGTTCTTCACCAAGTCTTATGTTTTGTCATTTGAAAGCCTGGTCTGATCTTTAAACATGGTTAGCAAATATATAAAATCAAGCAACCTTGGATTATTGCAGCATTCTCCTCAGAGTTCACCTCTCTAGTCAATTTCATGATTCAAGCAAGCTAAATCTGATAGTTTGTGAATTAGTTTATTTTGGTCTTTAGGAGTATTTAAAATATGAATCATGTTCTGACTAATAAAGGTAATAATTTACTGTTAAAATTGGTCCTAACTTTTCTTTACTCTAAGAAAGAGCTACCACAAGAAGGTGAAGAAAAACTATAAAAGATAATGGGTTTCAATGTTACACCATGTTTTTAATTATTTAAGTTCTATTGAGACAGACAGTGAGAGAAGGAAAAAGAGATATTAAGGCAGATTGAGATCAAGTCACATTAGAAGAAAGGACAGGAGACAGGAGCTAAGGATTCAGAATTTGAAGCAGCACCAATAAGCCTAAGCATCAATACCAAGCTTGTTTACAAAACCTCACACCTCAGCTCTGATCTGTTAAATGTACGTCTGTCTCTGACAAGATGTCGGTCTAGAAGTCGGTCTGGAGTCCTTGGACTTATCTCCCAAAAAGTAATTTGTTGTCCAACACTCCTCCACATTCTTCACAAGGATCTGGTTGTTTCGAGTAGGATTGTCTTCAGTCTATCTCTAGTAGCAGCAGAAAATGCTTTCTTGGCTTCAAGGAGGCCCATATGTAGACATTCTCTTCCCTTTAATTTTAGCTAAACCTTAGTGGCAGGAGACAAATTTTAGGCTCTCCTGAGGTTCACTTGAGAACAGAGGATGCCCCCAAGTGAGATGTCCCCGTGCATGAAAAGGGCTCTGGGTGATAACAGAAAAGAAAGGGAAAGAGAAAAGGAACCACATGGAGACCTCCTACCACTTGGGTAGGATCGCTGACAGGCAGTAGCTGAGGGGGAGGTTGTGGTTATTGCACTGTTAACAGGTCCCTCTGTAAATCCATCAATAGAGGGGAGTCCCCAAGTAAGGTATGGGAACTGAGAGAGGGAAAAACAAGAAATACACACAACAATCAAAAGTAGGCTTTTAAAAGAAAAACATATTTACAATATTCAAAGTTCAAAAATAAGATATGTAAAATTCATGGAAACACATCATAATGAGGTGACTGAGCCATAGTTGAGGTTTTTGTTTTGTTTTGTTTTGTTTTGTTTCACAATGATCTCTTTCTCCTCTTCAAAGGGAAAAATGAGAAAAAGCATAGAATAAGAAAAATTTAACCATAAATATATAATACCATCTGAAGTATATTTCAAAGCACCGTACAGAATTAATATCCTTGCTACTTGTAATACTTCAGTTAATTAGCCTAGCCTGTGTGAAAAAATGAAAAATGAGAGAACAATGAAATGAAGCAGATGCCAAGGGATCCTGGAATGAGAACAAAGACAAGGAAATGAGACAATTAAAAGCTGCAGAGCAGTAACCCACAGGCAAATGTCCAGGAGACATTTACAAGTGATAATTCAGAACTATTTATTCAACAGTTATTTTGCTTAGGACTGCCTTAAGTACTTAAAAATAACTATCTAAAAGTATATACAAATAGGTAGGAAGCTAAAGAACACAATAAAGCAATTTGTCTCCACTACCGAATGCTCACCTGAATAAAAACATTTTGTGGGTGAATTTGGTATAAGCAAAGAATTTGGAAATGACATAACCTTTTAAAGTTTTGAATTGCTTTTTAGAGAATTTGATAGTTAGAAATCATTCAGGAATTAGAGACTGGTCCCTTCAACTTTCTTTTCAATCTCATTCTCAAGAACAGGGCCTTTTGTTACATACCCTTGTGTACTCCGCACATATAAGGGAGCATCCCATGTGACTTCAGATGAAAAAAAAAACACCTCCTGGGGTCCCCAGCCACTCCTCTACAAAATGACACTAAAAATTCTGAGTCACCTTTAAGCATGGTCTTTGGAATCAATTGATTACTAAAATGGTTATAAGAGACTTTAAGCTTTTTATAGACATTAAATAACCATTATTAAACAACCTTAATTTTAGGTTTTTTTCCCCATTTATATCTCACAAGTTTAAAAAAATGACAGAAAAGTGGTCCCCATATTGGAAGTACTAGAGTGACTAGAGGAAATGAGTCATCAAGATAATTTATGATCTTTCCCATAACTGGCAATGCATGAATATAATAATCCTTTGTTATCCAGTCCATTTGGTGACCAACTCCAGGACCTTGATGGAACATAATTAAAATAGGGTTTCTGTACATTCAAGTCTTTGCTTCTTATCCCTAAATGGTTTTACCTTATTGCAATCTACCCTTTTAATAATATAGTTATTTACTTTTCTGTTATATGATCACATCAAGCTAGTCTCAGTAAGAAATTATTTTTAAATGAATAAAATAAAGTTTCTAGGACTTTATAATCTATAGGAGAAAAAGAGAAGCCCCAAAGAGCTGGAATACTTAGTAAAGTATAGTAAGACTCACAGGACAGATTCGAAATATTAGAAAAGAGAGAGAGAATGTGCATTCAAACCAGGGATTTTTGTTCAGTTTGTTTTTGTTTTTTAATATTGGAAGCTTCTGGATCAACGTGGAAAAACTTATAATTAGGTGTGGTTTTTAAAACTCTGCTTATTTTTGAGAATCTTTTGATAGGGAAGCCAAAAGCATGTTTGTTCTTAGCTCATTTCTAGGGGGATAGGGGAAGGTGGATGGTCAACAATTTAAGAATAGTTTCGTATTTTATATATATTTGTCAAATTTCACTTTCTGAATGTATTTCTACACACCATACATATTACCTTAAATATCCCCACTCCCCTGAAATGTGAGTTAGCCTGATTGGGTATTGAGGGTGTCCTCCAGGCCCAGAGCAAGGATCACCTTTCATATCCTGTCTTCTTGTAAACACCCATCAAAAAGCACTTATCTTAACACCTAGGAGAATTGGGCAAGGCCTGGACTTTTGTCTGCCACATGATTTATCACGTAGATGTAGTCCATTGACAATTCCAGACACCACGCATGGGAAAAGGAATTTCTAAAGGAACACATCACCCTCCCTCGTGAACAGCAGAAACTCCATCCTGTGTGTGAATACTTGCTGAGTCAAACTGGGTCAACTGATTCACTCTATGAAGAACACTTATTGGACGTTGTTTAGTCTTGGCTATGCTAGCCCATAACTGAGGCACTGGAGACATGAAACCATATATCTATATGCACATGCTTGTGTGTGCACATGTAGTTCTATGTGACATGAGATTAGCTCCAGATTGCTTATTGCAATGCTAAATTAAAAGCATTTTCTGAAAAGCTGGCTGTTTACAAAATTTTATGTAAAGCCATAAGGATTTAAAATATTTTCTTCAATTTCTAGACAATGTGTCCAAATTTTTGGTTTAGAAAATATGGTTACCAAATATATACAATGATGCCACTGACCTACAATCAGTACGGCACATACTTTTTGCAAACACCTTGTGATAATCCATCCAGTTTACTCATCTGGGAATAATAAATGAATTAGTAAGATGCCTGGCTAGATCTTGCAATATGTGTCTATTACAATGGGTTGGAACTAAGTTATGGCCCCTACCAGGAATAATCTGGGTCAAAGAGGGAAAATGATGCACTGAAAAGTTGGGAAATAGTATGATGCACATACATCCCATGTAGGACAGAGATTCTAAAAGAAATCAGTGCACTCAGAGGGAAGGCAGGGGTGAGGGCAGAGGGAGTAAGAGATCAACCAAAGGACTTGTATGCATGCATATAAGCATAACCAATAGACACAGACACTTAAAAAAGCAACAAAAGAAAGAAAGAAGTACAATCACAATACTATACCTCAATTTCCCCATCTCTGAAGTGTTTATCATCTCTTTTCTATAAAAGCGTTTCCATAATCTGATTCTTTACACAATTTGTGTTCTCATGTGATTTATAAATAGAAAAAGAACTGTTAATTAGCCAGATAGTTAATAAACATATAAACACCTAGACCTGATAATTCAGGTTTTAAATCTAATGCTACATTCGTCAATTTAACAAATAATAATTATTTTCTTACTTAAAGGGCAAAGTGGGGTGGAGGAAGAAGAATTCATTTTTAATAGTCTACTATGAGTTGTGCATTTGACGCATAATACCTTACATCCAATTCATGAGAAATGCTATACTTAGCCCTATGTTACTAATGAGAAGGAAATGGAGATTCAAATAAATTAATAACTAGCCTTAGGTCACAGAACTAGTAGTCAGCAGAGCTAGAATTTGAAATTTTGGTGACTGCAAAATTCAGGCTCTTTTCAAAAAACACTGAGCTGCCTCCTTAGTGTCCCAGTTGAGTTGTTATTGCCCAGATGAAAAAAATGTAAATAAAAAAATAAAACTAAGGAAAGGTGGTGAGAATGTCCCTATATTATCCAAGTTTACCTTGTTCCTTCCAGGCAGCTCAAATAACCATAGAATCCCTGGTGATTCTAATCATTTGAAGATGAATGCATAAAGTGTGAAAAGTACCTGCATTGAAGAGCTAACTGATCAGCTAATCCAGTGGTTCTTAACCTTCCGAATGCCGCGACCCTTTAATACAGTTCCTCAAGTTGTGGTGACCCCCAACCATAAAATTATTTTCGTTGCTACTTCATAACTGTAATTTTGCTACTGTTATGAATCGTAATGTAAATATCTGATATGCAGGATGTATTTTCATTGTTACAAATTGAACATAATTAAAGCATAGTGATTAATCACAAAAACAATATGTAATTATATATGTGTTTTCCGATGGTCTTAGGCGACCCCTGTGAAAGGGTCGTTCGACCCCCAAAGGGGTCACGACCCACAGGTTGAGAACCACTGAGCTAATCCTTCCAACATGTAGCGCCTGGCAGCCTCCACAGCAGTGTGTGCCGGGGAAAATGAAATTTAAAAGAGAGGAAGTACCACAGCTCCTTTTATTGGAGCAGGAACATAAAAGAGAAGGTTAAGCAAAACCCATCTGAACATTCATTTGGAATTACTTCTCTTCTAACTTAATGTGGAGCCTTGGGTCACATGATAAATTAGCAGCTTGGGTACTTCCAGGCATTATAACTTCCTCTCCTTTTGTAGATAACAGTCTGAGAATAACTCTCCCCAATATTTAGCCTCGGCATTTTTTAGCCTTTTAAGTGACCTTTGAACCTGATGCTGGTGGTTTGCCAAATCTTCCACTTTCCTTTTCCTTAGTTTTCTTGTTGTTCTGTCAGACCTTATTTGGGCGTCACCATATCCTGGCTTACAAGTAAGGGAACAGAGAACATGGTCTGATATTTTCAGGCCCAGACTTGCCATTAGAGAGACTCAGGTGCATAAGAGCTAAGGGAATATGGAACCTGGCTGGGCAGCCAGGTGCCTGGAAATAACTAACTGGATCCCTATGCAAGAAGGGGAGGATTAATTCTGATAGATCATTAGTGGACTCCACCATACCATTAGATGTATATCTAAAGCAAAGACCAAATGTAGATAATAGTCAGTATTGTTAAAGATAATTTTCTAGATCATTAGAATAAGTCCTCTCAAGAATGAGGACTCAATGTTTGTGCAGGAGCTTAACAAAGAGGGATAGTTATCTACTAAAATAACACCTCCTTCAGCCTGATACCACCCAAACACTTGTGTTTCTTGGTGACTGTCAGTTTATGGTGCACTTTCCTACTGGGATTTACTCAGAGTTTCTCTGCTAACATTTGGGGCTGGATGATTCTTTGTGGTAGGAGCTGTCCTGTGCATTGCAGGATGTTTAGCAGCATCCCTCCCTCTACCTACTAGACACCAGTAATGTGTCCTCACCCCCAGTCACCATTGTAGCAATCGAAAATGTTTCTGGACATTGCCAAGTGTGTTCCTGGGGTCCAAAGTTTTCCCCATTTTAGCTCTCATCAAAACTGCAGAAAATATGGCAATTTTGACAAAACATACTTTTCAGTTAACCTCTTTCTATGAATACATAGCTAACCCTCTATCTAATCACTTAACACATAACTATATTGTGAAAGTGATCTGTGAACATTAATATTCTCTTTCCTTTATAGTATTAGATCATGTTGCTTCATATGTTTTTAGTCATAGTTTATAAAACATGATTGATGTCAATATTTAGATTTTAGGTTAAGAAAAAGCAGTTTGCAAATGATTCAGTGGTGGCAAAAAATAAGATTTTTATGTAAATTATGTAGGATAATTAGGTTGTAAAAAGTCAGTAACAACTGTTTTATTTTATTTTTTAAATATATTTTTATTGATTTTAGAGAGGAAGGGAGAGAGATAGAAACATCAATGATGAGAGAGAATCATTGATGCGCTGCCTCCTGCATGCCCCCTATCCAGGATCAAGCCCTCAACCCGGGCATGAAACCTTGAGTGGAATGAAATCCTGGACCCTTCAGTCCACAGGCCAATGCTCTATCCACTAAGCAAAACCAGCTAGGGCAGTAACAGCTGTTTTAGGAGAAAGTTTGACGGCATATTAATTGGACTCATTAAATGGATTTCCACCCCAAGTGTGGAATTTGCCTAATCCTGTTCAAATTATTATTCATCTTTACAAGATAAGAAGTTTGCTTAAGAAAGATGGTTAAAATTTCTTTTCTATTTAATCTTTCTGCCTTTGGATTTAGACAAGTATTTGATTGTCAAAGCACTAAGCTAAGTACTGTGGAGACTATAAGGTGCCTCCTTCAAGGGACTGGCAGTGAGGGGAGCAGGAAGAAGACTGAGTGCTAAGATTGTGCTTCTTCACTCCCAACTCTTCTGAAGGAACTTAAGGAAAAAGGAATCACCACCTGGTATTGAATGGCATCTCCTGTGGCTTTATCCTCTTGGATTCGCCTGACTACCTCATATGGAAAATTTCCACACCCACAGCCTGGTTAGCCCATTTTACATCTCCTGAAAAACCTGCCTAGCAACCTAAGCTGACTGAATCAGGAGTAGATACAAGGATATCTGATTTTTGACAGTGACTTATAACATTGGTTCTAGATGGTGAGCTAAGCCAAGCATATTTCCTCTTGAAAATTTAATCTAGGAAATGTGCAGTGAAAGCTGAAGTTAAGTAGACTGCATAGAGAAATGGGCCATGAGGCAGTTAGGATCTTAAGACAGACTCAGAGCTATGCATTATGCCAAACTAGCATTATGAATAAGAAAATTATCGATGAGTATACAGAAACTAAAATTTAGAACAAATACATTCAGAATAGAGGAAAACAATAACTTGTTGACTAGCTGTTTGGGAAATTAAAAATAACCACTATTTTTGAATTCTTACTTCTCTCCTTTAACTAGAATTATTGTAAGGCCTACATCAAAAGCTAATATTATGTGTTGGTCAAGTGTATCGTCTCTGGTTAGGCAACCTGGGTTCAAACCTCAGATGTACACTTTAATGGTGAAGGTTCATAGTTATACAATTTACAAAACTCTCTGCGCTGCAATGTTTTCCTTATTCAGAATCTGGAGAGGATAAAGCTGATAGGATTCCCTTTTAAACATAATTTTCTTCTTGACAAGTGGGTCTCTGGATATATTTCTTTTTTTGTTCCAAGCCCTCAATATTGTTTGGGGCCTTTGGCTTTCCTGTTACTTTTCCAGGTCCCAAGTATGTTCAAAGCAAAACAAAACACCCACCATTGTAAACTAGTTAGTAGCTGAGAATATTGTACCCTTCTGGGAGGTTTGGGGGCAAAACATTACTTTTTAGGATACTAACTGCTGAAAACCTCTACCTTCCCCAGCCTTACCTCTTTTTTTTCTGAGATAATCACTCTAGCCCTGACAAAGTTCTTGATTTCAAATGTGTCTCTGTCATCCAAGTTTCTCAGTTCTGCTCACTATATATCTGTTACCCAGTATTCCCCATATGTTCCTTCTCTTGACTTTTTGGTCTTTTATGAACTATCCCTGACCATCCCACCCCTGACAAAGATTCTCTCCTTGATCCTCAGCATCTGTCTTCATCCTTGTACAGTCCGGTTTTAACAGGAATCTTGTTAAGTCAGTTTAGCCAAAACCGTTCATCATATTATCTGATCACCCTCCATAGCTGACCAAATTCCTCATCACCCCCTGTAATATCTGATCACCCTTGCCTGCCTTCAGCAAGAATCTTGTTAGGTCAGTTTAACAACAACAACAACAAAATTACCCTACCCTCTTAGTAATTTCCATCGACCACAACCCCACACTGTGCTCCTTGGCAATAAATCCACACTTTTCCTTGTGTTTTGGAATTAAGCCTATCTCTCTCTCCCTTACTGCAAAACCCCATTGCCTCTACACCCATGACAATAGTCCCAAGTAAAGCCTGCCTTACCATGTTAGCAAGTCTTTTCCTTTACCCCTCACGCCGGCCTTACCTTCCTCTTGTCTCACTGTGTGCACAGCTCATTTCAGCCATTATAAGCGGTTTGTGGTGTTACTTCTGTTCCTCAGGCTCTGCATGAAATTGTTTCATGTGCAGTATGGTGCCTCAAACACTAAAAGTGTTTAATAAATTAGCTGTTAATTCTTCTAGGGAGAAACATAACTCTGAAAGTTTGCCACAAGAATGGGCAATGTGGTGGCTGAAAACCCCTGGGGAAAGAAAAAAAAAACACCTACCAAGAGGCTTTGTCCGTGACTTGTGGGAGCAGGGGAACATCAACCACCTCGTTGCAGGTTGGATTGTCCGGGAAGCAGATTGTAGGACTGTGGTGAATACGCAGGAGGGTTATCAGGAAGCACTCTTGGGGTCAGTGACTATAGCAGGGGAGGGGAGGAAGCAAGATTGGGAAGAGGCATAAACTGGGTTGCAGAGCAGTTACAAGGCCGAGGCAGACCCCATAAGGGACACTGAAGCCACGATGACCATTCAGAGACTTCCCAAATCAGAGCAAAGGGACAAGACCTTTACCTCCTCTCACCCCGTTGACCAGTTACTACGTGTGGGCTGCTCCTAGAAGGGGCATCTCTCTTCAGCTGGAACAATTCCCAGAGGAGGCAGACAACTGAGGCCTATCTGCCGGCCTATCTGCTGGGGGACTCTGTCCTTCTGTTCTGAAAGGGGATCTGGGAGGCAGAGCACAGTGTCCCAAACAGACCTTGGTGAAGACGTAAGGATATTGAGGCTAGAAAGACCTAGTCTAGACTCTATTGTAAAGGTCCATGTCTGTGTTAACAACCTGCTTTTGACTCTTCGGTAGGTTCTCTCTTGCCCATGTAACAAAGTATAAACTCTTGTCCTGGCATCCCAGCTCCACAGTGAACTTTTCTTTCTTTCATTGCTTTACAAACCCCAAAATATCAGAATTACTTCTCCTTGGCTCATGCTTGTTCCTCTGCATGAAAACATCTACCCTGGAAGACAACCCTTCCCTTCCTGTCTTGTCCTTCATTGACTCCTCACCCCAACCTTGGCCACCGGTTCCCCCCACGGCACACAGACTGTCCCATCTGCTCTGGGTAGCAGTGTATCTAGGAGATGTGTGTATCTTACTCTGCCTGTGAGCAAACTCCTTGAGGCCAGAAACTATTTTTATGACACTCAGCATAGGGCCTGGTACATAATAGTCATCCAAAATATATTTACTTCTCACAACCTGGCTCAGGTCAGCTGTGTAGGAGGAAAAAAAAATCTGTGTTTCTTAAAAATGCTCATGAATGGGCCTCACTTAGCTCTCTTCACCTACGGGTGCACTGCTCCAATGAGAACTCCACTCACAGCTCAGCAGACAAAAGAAAAATGAGGAAAAGCAAAGGATGAAGTCCCTGCTCAGATGTACTCCTCACTCACCGCATGCTTCAGAGCAGGAAATAAAGACTTCCTGCCAATTCAAATGGCATTATATTTGTGGAAGCTTATCCACAGGCATGCAGAAAGACATGCACAGAGAATGAGTTAATCATATATAGCCTAAGTTGGTTAAAATTGAGTTCAAGTAAAGCAGAAATTTTTGAAGAGTCAACAAAATTTCAAAATTCACCGTCATTTCCTGAAAGTAGAGTCTGGTAAAATTGGCTTATCACCTCACTTTTAATGCACATATGTGATTTCCTGCTTAACAGCATTTCCCAAAGGGATGAGAAAAAAATACTTTACAACCAGGGAAGTTTTATAAGAGGGATTATCTATAGTTCCTGAATAAGAAGCCTTCTCCCTCCAGGCACACCTGCAGTTCCTAATAACTGACTTATGCAACTTTCCTCTCTACTTGGATCAAAATTGGCAAGAAATATTGTATATGTCTCTAAAAAGTGAAGTTTTAATTTTTTGCATTTACTGGTTCTTGAAACTGGTTCCCTCTAGTTTACCAGCGTGGAGGCGTGGGTTTGCAGGGAGCAATTAGGGTTAAGATAGCCAAAGAAACACAAAGTCAGTTGAAAAATGAAATCTGTGTCTGGCTCTCTCTATGAATTATGACTATTCAAGAGGGGGGAAATCTGAACCTTTGCCAAAAGCCTGGCGTGTAAAGGGACAGCTGGAGTTTTCTGCTAGGGGTTACAATGCATTGCTTGTTCCTTTAGGGAGGAGGGGGATCACTTACCACAGCGACTCACACATCCATGAGACGCTAGCACATCTCTACCTCATGAGGCATTTTCTTCAAAGGAAAAGAACTAGATATTTCAGGAAGGTCAATGAGGACTTTCGGGTGCAGACACGCTGACCTTCCTGGTAGAGATTTGTAGCCTTTGCGGTGTCTGGACTCAGTTTCTATAGATGCCTTCATTGTGCTATAAGTTTTATACAGGATGTATTGTTGCAACTGCCAACCCTAATTCCAATTCCCCTGGAGACTCGGGAAACTCTAACCAAATAAAAGAAAACCTCATTGTGTTATTGTTTGGTCAAGACGCAAATAACATTTTGAACAAGAATGTGAACAAACACGTAAACGTGGCACAGAGTGGGATCTTTCAATGGGACTCTAAAATATAAATGTCTTAAACAGAAAAATACAAATGAGGGAAGAAGAATGGGAACCAGGGGCTGACACTGCTGTGTTATGCCCCTGAATTGGTGGTCACACAGGTCTGTCTGTTCACTTACCAGCCCTGAGAATGATGCTACCCAGTGTGGCTAAAACCTGCAAGGGCAGCCCTCCCCCACCAAGGTCAATGCAGACACAATGGGAGAGTCACATCTTTTTCTAACTCTAGATTTAAACAATCAGACAAATTTTTAAAGGCTGACTGGGTAAAACATGTTCAGTGAACTAGGATCGGTTTATTGTATGCATTCAGGGTTAACTTCCTAGAGTCCCCAAATGAGTGAAGGGTCAGACTCCATCTTGCTGATTGAGCACATCCTATATAATAAAAGGCTAATATGCAAATCGACCAAATGGCAGAATGATCAGTCACTATGACACACACTGACCACCAGGGAGCAGACGCTCAACCCAGGAGCTGCCCCCTGGTGGTCAATGCACTCCCACAGGGATAGCGCTGCTCCACCAGAAGCCCTGAACCAGGCTCACGGCTGGTGGGCACAGCAGCGGTGGCAGGAGCCTCTCTCGCCTCTTCTGCAGCACTAAGGATGTCTGGGGAGAGCAGACCTAAACTGTCAGTCGGACATTCCCCGAGGGCTCCCGAACTGCAAGAGGGCACAGGCTGGACTGAGGAACCCACCCCCACCTCACACACACATACCCCAAGTGCACAAATCTCATGCACCGGGCCTCTAGTCAGGATATACTAACTTAAAAAGTTATCACACACACAAACACACACACACACACACGCAGTATCACATATTTGATTTGCTTTAGTCTCATGTTAAAATAGGTACTCATAATGCTTATGAAGAGAACACATAGAGCCTGGTACATTTAAGCCAACTTTGAAGTGTTTGGGGGATTCCTCAATCAAAGGAGAGTGGGTTCCAGCATTCCCAGTAACAACCTCTGTCAAGCAGCTAGCTGGAGATAGCACTTGGGTTTTTTTAATGGTGGGACATATACCAGTGCTTCTGTGTCTTCTGGGAACATGGCCTCAGCTATGATGCTGCACTCATGGCTTAGGGGTCGTTCAAATTCAAGGGCAACACTGAACCATAGCAATAGAGAGAAGGCCCCTCGGTTGCTATTGGGAACCCCTCACATACTAGTACATATTTACTAGTAGACCTCTGGCAATTGTGGTAAGACTTCAACAGAAAGAAGGAACTACAGTTGATGTGAAGTGTTTTCCAAAGGGCTCCAGTTGCCTGAAAGATTTTCTGTCATTTAAAATGTCTCTAGGCAGGTATATTAAATAAAAAGAATGTTTTCTCACCAGGATTTTATAAAATTGCTTAATGCTCATATTAATGATAAAAGACCTGAAACAAAATAAGAGGAGCCTGTGTCATATTTTATAGTATTTGCTCAGATTACATATTAATGTTTCAGGAGGCAGGTCATTACCATTTCTATTAAAGAGACCCCTTTCTACTTCATTTACCAGTTTGTTTCTTTATTATCTCACTGACTAAAGGAGTTTGTTTAGCTTTTTTTTTCACTGAGCTTTCATCTTTGTTCAAATTTTATTCTATAATATCTTATATAAGAGTACATATTTTTAAATATATTTTTATTGATTTCAGAGAGTAAGTGGGGGAGAGAGAGAGAGGGAGAGAGAGAGAGAGGGAGAGGGAGAGGGAGAGAGAGAGGGAGAGAGAGAGAGAGGGAGAGGGAGAGAGAGAGAGAGAAACATCAATAATGAGAGAGAATCATCGATTGGCTGCCTCCCGCACACCCCCTACTAGGGATCCAGCCGCAACTGGAGTATGTGCCCTTAGCTGGAATTGAACCTGGTACCCTTCAGTCCATAGGCCGACCCTCTATCCACTGAGCAAAACCAGCCAGAGCAAGAGTACATATTTCTTAGAATTGGTATGCCTGTAATCTTTTAAAATGTCATACAAAGAAAATAAAAGGCAGTCCTTAGTAGTTGATTGAAGAACCATAATTTAAATCATAGTTCTTTTTCTTTATCATTTTAGTTTTTAAATGTGGTAAAATATTCTTAATATAAATTTACCATCTTAACCATTTTTAAGTATAGAGCTCAGTATTGTTAAGTATACTTTATATTGTTGTGCAACCAATTTACAGAATGTTTTTATCTTACAAAACTAAAACTCTGTACTCATTAAACAATTCCCATTCCTGCTTCCAGCCAACCCCTGAAAACCACCCTTCTACTCTCTGTTTCTATAAATTTGACTAGTAAATACCCAATATTAGTGGAATCCCTTTTGACTGGCTTATTTTATGTAGCATAATGTCCTCAGGGTTCATCCATGGTATAACATGTGCTCGCATTTCCTGCCTTTTTAAGGTCGAATAATATTCCATTATATAGATAGACTACATTTTGTTTATCCGTTCATCTGCTAATGGACACTTGAGTTGCTTCCACCTTTTGGCTATGTGACTAATGCTTCTATGAACATAAGTGTACAAATATCTGAGTCCTAGCTTTCAATTATTTTGGATATATATCCAAAAATGGAATTGGTGAATCATCTGATAATTCTATTTTCAGTTTTTTGAGGAACTACCATACTGTATTCCATAGCAACTCATCATTTTATATTCCCACCAACAGTACACAAACGTTTTAATATTTCCTCACCAACATGTCAGTTTTTTTCTCTTTCTGGTAGTAGCCATTCTGATGAATGTGAAATGATTTTAATTTGCATTTTTCTGATGATTAGTGATGTTGTTGAATATCTTCTCATATGCTTGTTGACCGTTTATATATCCACTTTAGAGAAATTTCTATTCAACTCCTTTGCCTAATTTTTAATCAGGTTATTTGTTTGTTGTCAAATTGTAGGAGTTCTTTATATATCCTGTATATTAATTCCTTATCAGATATATAATTTGCAGTTTTTTCTCCCACTCTATGGGTTGCCTTTTTATTCTGTTGATTGTATTTTTTGATGCATGGACATTTTTAATTTTGATGTAATCTAATTTATCTATTTTTACATTTGTTACTGCAACCACAGTTGAGACTTGTACATTGTGTAGGAATTAATCAATATTGTACATTTATAGTTGAATTTAATGCTGTTCCCATTTGGCAATAGTTTCTAGAAATTTTTCCAAGTTTTTCATCTTTACAGGCAAGATAATGACTCCATCCTTTTAAAGGGTTAAGTTGATGAAAATATAAAGTTTGGAGTATATTTAGAGGGCAGAATTTTTTTTGTCCAGCCAAATTTATGCTGCTTATTTTTTTCCAGTGAAAGACTAAAGGGATATTTTTATTGCCATATATTTTAGCTCTCCCAAGCATAGTAAAAAGGAAGAAATTATACTTTTAGCTTACAATCAGAAGTCTATGCCTTCAGACCCAACAGGGAAAAGCAAGAGATATTGTTCCTCTCAGTAACTACAATTAACACAACCTGCCTTTCTCTAAAATACAAATCTTTTGATCTACATTGAGACTAAACAGGAGTTTCTTTGTATAGTCCTAGAGGCCCTGACTGATGAGAAGCTAATGCTGGAGGATAAAATATTAAAGAAGCTCTCTTTGTGTTAAGAGAGTTACTGCTCAACATTTGTGCAAGCTACCTCATTTTAGTGAAAATACTATTGTAGGATTGTAGTTGCTGGATGGAAAATATGGTTGCAAAATATCAAAAAAAAAAAAGCTTATATGCACTTACAGGAGAAAGGAGACAAGAAACACAAACATCTGTTATTCTTTTCAAACCTTCAAATCTTCTTTTGATTTTTTTCCTCCATTGTATTGTTATGTGTTGAAATAATAAATCTGTAATATAGGGCATTTTTGTTGTTTTGTCGTTCTATACAAACCTGTATTTAAGCAACAATAAGTATTTTATTTTATTTTTTTCTGTGATAACCCAACAGCTACTAAAGTGGATAAAGTTTAGTGTCCAAAGGTATCTTCATTATTCTCTGTCATTCATAACAGATGGGTTTTGATAGGTCAAATCTGAATTTGGTCTTTGCAGAACATTAAAGATCTCAAGGTTATCTCAGACTTTGTGGCCATTTACCACTTTTGACTCTCAACCTAATGAGAGAGAACGCATTCCTGCTGGTCCTGGCTACTTTCTGTTCCCATGTATGTGAGATTTATAAGAATCTGGGTAATTTCCTGATGACCATGGGTCACCTTCTCGAGATGAGCACCTGATTAGATGATACCTGTATGGCCCTTCCTGTGAATATTTGACAATTTATGAAAGACAAATTGTGCTTATTACATTCAAAGAAATATTTTTCTATTTTTTGTTACTCTGATATTAATATTGCTTTTACATTTTGTATTGGAAAAATACATTGTTTTGGTGAGAAATTTTAGAAATAAAGTGGAAATAAAAGAAATGATGGAGAATTAAAGAGAAAGAAAGGAGAATGATCTCAAGGAGGGAGTAGGGAAGAGAAAAAAAGCAAAAGTAAAACAAATCCACTAGTTTTCCACGGCTTTGGAATTTGTACTGTAATTATTATTCAAATGGCCTTACACATCAGGATAGTAAAATAGGAAGGGTTAATTAATTGAGAATTCAAGCTGAAGGAGCCTTTGAAAAAACTCTATCTACTAGTAATTTAGCTCCACAACTTGGAAAAAGGAAATATCACACTGAAAATGATTTGCCAAGTTCTTCCTGGTAGTTAATAGCAGAACTGGAATTAGATGCAATGACCTAGTCAGTACTATTAAGTGACAAATGGGGGGGGGGGGGTAATCAAAATTCTGATATTAAGCAAACTCAAAATGTCATGAAGACCAATCTCCATAAAGTATGCATTCTAAATCGTGTCATTGCAGTCTGTGTCCATCATGCCTTGGTGCCATGCAACACAGTGGAGCTGCTTCAGAGGCCCTGGGAAAGGGTCAGGAAACAGGGCTGGGCTCTGCCACAGTGGCAAATCTCTTCACTTTTTTGAGTTTCAATTTTGTCGTGAGTTAAACAGATGACTTCTAAAGTCTTTTCTAGGTCAGAAAATAAATTTCTAGGAATATATCCTCATTCAAGTTCACATGTAACACCCCATATAATCAGCCCCAGAGCACTTTCCCAGAGCAGTATTTGCCTAGTAGGTCTCATCAGCATGCAGCCTGTCTTCCAACAGTCAACCTAGTTGGCTAGTTGCTCTATTCTCTTTGAAGCAAAGTATTTGCACCACCCAAGTATGCATTCCTGATCCTGCCAAGCAACATTGTTTAAATTGCTCAACGGAAGAGATTTTTGTTTTTTTGTGGGTATTTTGTTTTTGTTTGTGTTTTTTTTTTGGGGGGGGTTGTTTTGTTTTTTTCTTTTTGTTTTCTGTTTAAATTCTCAACAAAAAAAAACAAAGCAAAGGGCATTCGAAGATCACATATCTCACAGCTCCTGTGCTGGGTTTTGAACATCATTCTAGAGAGCACAGGTCTCTCTTCTTCAGCCCTGAAAATCCTAAAAGCAAACCTTAAATTTATACAGCATGAAGTTAATGTCAATACACTATGTAAAGAACCTCAAAAATAGACTTGGTTTATTAAAGAACAAAATAATGAAAACAGATGTGAGACTTTTGTAAATAGTAGAAAATGCTCTACAGATGGATAGATGAATAGATTGCCATAAGAGCTGATGCACTTGTAACTACGTAGGGTGAGCATATATCCTGAGTAGCCTGGGACAGGCCTGATCATTCCTGTTATCCCAGTGTAACTATTAATAGCACCTCCTTTCATTCTAAAAGTTTCCTTATTAGGACATTAAATAGCATGGTCACCACTCAAATAAGCCACACTAGTGAAAGGAAGTCTTGCCCATCCCAGGAGTGGAGGGGTCAGCTCTCCCCAAGGCTCCCTATCAAGATACCTTGAAAGGCAAATTCAAGAACATTGGCCACCAACATGTCCATTATAGCCTAGTTTAATGTCCCACCTCGGTTGCAGCTGACCTCATCTCTATCTTGTCCCATATGAGTGCCAATTCCCAATGGCAGCATCTTCAGAACCATGGGCCGTGACACTGGGAGGAGAGACCTTTTTCTTTGTTGAGAAACATTGCCTTTCCACAGCTTAAGTCCATATTCTCCCCTTTTTTGGGAGAAAACTAGGTTCCTCAAAGGTAAGAGTTGGGGAAGAGTGTGTTAACTATTAACATGCACCATATGCTAATACTTACAAGAAGGGACAGTTTTGTGCTGGACAACAAAGAAATTAAAAGCTGACTTGTGATCAAGAGAAATGGGCTGTTAATCCACTGTGCGTTTTTATAAACACGAGGCAAAACAAATTTTCAAATTTTTTTATGGATCAGTGACTGGGGAGTGGGATGGTCCTTGCTATGCAAGACAGTGCTTGTAGCATCATCACTCATATGGAAAGTCAGATCATCACATCTGGGCTTTTCCAGGAAGTGCTGAGTGTCTCATAACACAGAGAAACACATGTGGGTGAGCAGGGCAGCTTTTGTTCCCTGTGAACCCAGACACATCCTGGAGAGTCGAACGGAAAAGGAATGAACTGTCCACAGGAGGCATGTTTATTCTGCAAAGACTGCTATGGTGGTTGGTTTTATTTTTAATTTTTTGGAAAGATATGGTAAATAAACTGTAATGATTCATTTTTGCTTTATAACAAAGTTTCTCTAAATAGGCAGTAATCATCCATATCAAGTGTGTCCTAGGAAAACAGCATGAAGGCCATGCTTATGACCTGTGATTATGTGCGTAAGAGAAAAAAAAATCGTATTTTTTGGTTCTTTTTGCAGAAAATATTATTTAGAAATTTTAAGTGACTATATCTTACTCTAGGATAATTTTTTAAATTGAAGAATTAATAAAGTGTTTCAAGACCTTCAAAGTAACAAAATCATAGTAAAAAATCACTTATTCATAGGGCAACAAATATTAAGGCTATAATTAATGTCATTAATATGTAAGTAGAAGAAAAACAAGTCATTTATTATAAAAATATTTTACTAAACTCAGACTTACTTTTTCTGGAAACACCATTCCAGATCTATCTTTTTTATCCTATCTAAAATTTTTGGTTTCTTTTCTTTTTAAGAAATTTCATCAGCCTTCTTCCCAAAGCCATGTCTTCCTATAATATTCCTTTGATGACTTTTTTGTAAAGCTTTCCTCATCCTGGCCTGCACCCTCTTGCAGTCCAGGAGCCTTCAGGGGATGTCCAACTGACGGCTTAGGCATGCTCCCCCCTGAGTTGGACATCCTTAGCACTGCCATAGAGGTGGGAGAGGCTCCCGCGACCACCACTGTGCTCACCAGCCATGAGCACAGCTTTTGGCTGAGCAGCACTCCCCCTGTGGGAGTGCACTGACCACCAGGGGGAAGCTCCTCATTGAGTGTCTGCCCCCTGGTGGTCAGTGTGTGTCATAGTGACCGGTTGTTCCACTCTTCAGTTGATTTGCATATTAGACTTTTATTATATAGGACTAGAGGCCCGGTGCACAAAAATTTGTGCACTCGGGGGGAGGGAGGGGGTCCCTCAGCCCGGCCTGTGCCCTCTTGCAGTCTGGGACCCCTCGGGAGATAACGACCTGCTGGCTTAGGCCTGCTCCCGGGTGGCAGAGGGCAGGCCCAATCCCTAGGTGCAGCCCCTGGTCGGGCTCAGAGCAGGGCTGATTGGGGAGTTGGGGTGCCGCCCCCTGTCATGCACAGAGCAGGGCAGATCGGGAGGTTGCTATGCCACCCTCAGTCACACTCAGGGTAGGGCCGATTGGGGTGTTGGGGCACTGCCCCCTGTCACACTCAAGGCAGGGTCGATGGGGAGGTTGCGGTGCCACCCCCTTTCACGCACAGAGCAGGGCCAATCAGGGGGTTGGGGAGCTGCCCCCTGTCACTCACAGAGCAGGGCCCATCAGGGGGGTTGGGGCTCCGTACCCTGTCACACACAGAGCAGGGTCGATCAGGGGGTTGGGGAGCTCCCCCCTATCAGGCACAGAGCAGGGCTGATCAGGGGGTTGGAGCGACTTCCCCTGTCACGAACCGAGCAGGGCGGATAGGGAGGTTGTGACCCCGCCCCCTGTCACACACAGAGCCACAGGGCGATCAGGGGGTTTGGTTGCTGCCCCCTGTCATGCTGATCCCAGTGCTGGGAAGCCTCTCGGCTCCGCTGATCCCGGTGCTGGGAGGCATATTACCCTTTTACAATATAGGATAGAGGCCTGGTGCACGAGTGGGGGCCGGCTGGTTTGCCCTGAAGGGTGTCCTGGATCAGGGTGGGGGTCCCGCTTGGATGCCTGGCCAGCCTGGGTGAGGGGCTGATGGCTGTTTGCAACTGGTCACACCCCCTTCAGGGTGGGGGTCCCCACTGGGGTGCCTGGCCAGTCTGGTTGAGGGGCTGAGGGCTGTTTTCAGGCTGGCAGGTGACTGAAGCTCCCAACCGCTCCTTTTTTTCTTTTTTTTTTATTCTGGGCCAGCTTTAGCTCTGAGGCTTGACTCCAGCTCTGAAGCCTCGGCTGCTGAAAGCAGGTATCTGGTTTGTTTGGGTTCTATAATCGAAACACTGTTTCAACTCCAGCTCTGAGATCCCGGCTGGCTGAAAGCAGGTTTCTGGGGTTTTGTTTAGCTTCTATATTTGTAACAATGTTTCAAACTGCAAGCTCAGAGGCCAGCAGCGGCAGGCGGGGAATGTTGGCTTCCTCCATCACTGAAGCAAGCAAGCCTCCTGTTAGCTTCAAGCTGCCTGGCTGCCGGCCGCCATCTTGGCTGGCAGTTAATTTGCATATCACCCTGATTAGCCAATGGGAAGGGTAGCAGAGGTATGGCTAATTACCATGTTTCTCTTTTATTAGATAGGATAGCTCTTGGATTTACAAATCAGAATACATTTATATTTATCAACTGGAGCAATTATCCTTAATTCCAAGTAGAACAATGAATACAGGGGAAATGAAGGCTAGGAGCTTAAATAAAATGAAAACAAAAAAAAAACCAAGTAAGAGTTTTGTGAGCATGATTGCTCAAGGGAAAAGGAGATGGAAGCCTGGGTATACAACTCTTCTGGAACATCAGGGATGATGGAGGTCGATGGTTCCTTGTGAAAAGGGATTCCCAAAGAATGCTCACCTGAGTATCCCAACAGAGAGGTATAAGACAACTGTGAGTATTTATATTGGTCTTTAGACATTTGCCTGCCCATGACTGTCTCCTCTATCTTCAACATCAGAGCCTCAATACCATGCCTTACATTTAGAGAGAGCTGAAATGTACAGATAAATATAGAGCTGCTGGCTGGATTACATAACAGGGGAAGTAGAGGGAAGTGGTGTTGGTGGGTAATTACAAGTAAGCTTTGGTGCCAGCTTTGTTGACCCAGAAACTACATCCAGCAAGATACTCAGAAGCCGATAGTTTTTCAGTTGCTAACCCACAACATTCAAACTCATGATGGGCAGGTGTGTAAATCAGAATGTCAGTTTATTCATTCACAGAGGTGGATATTCCTTTACAGGGGCCAGAACGTACCTACTTCTGGGCACCTCAGAAACCAGGGGATCTGAAGGAGGGATCTGAAGGAGGCTGTCTGGGGAGCATGGTATCAGAACAAAGGACAGTGGGTCCTTTGAGGGCTACTTCCCTCAGCCCAGGGGAAAGTCTGGTAGGCTATTCCTAATCCACAAAAGAAATAAAAAATGTTAATGTGAACTGAAACATGTGCCCCTCCCCACAAGAATCCGAGAAAAGCAGTTTGGCATGTAGAATGCTTGATGATGAAGCTCAGGGTAGGGGCCAAGGAGAAGACATAACAAGGCCATAAAGTATTGCTTTGAAAAGACTGCACTACAACTTACGTTGATAGGAGTTACAGGAATTTCCAATGGAAACAGATGGACTTATGTTTTTAAGGATAGTTTTGTGGTGTTGAAATGTTTTTAGATTTTAGATCCCCTGGAAGCAGCATCAGCTTCTCCCTTCAGTGGATGCTGAGCTAGATTTTTCTTACTGTCTGTGTAATTTCACTAACTCAACAAAGCCATTGGCATTCAAAGCTGGAAATGGTAGAAATGCAAGAAGGAAGAGAAAGCTACTGACAAAAAGGCCTGAGGATTTTGGGAGAAGGAGGAGGGCAGTGGATTCCAGTGATAACACTGGGAAGTGGGTGGGCAAAAGATGGTGGGAAGTAAGGAAGCAAGAGGAGAGGTAGAGAATGAGGATGGTGTGTGTGGAATGATTTGGAGAGCATCTGTGTCGGATGGCAAAGCCCAGCCCTGGAGGTCTGTCCTGGTTGGTATGAAGAGGGACAAAGTAACTGACCAGAGGCAAATGTCTGATTTCCCATACCTGTACCATAGCCACCCCCCCCGCCTCCCCCCCCCACTGAACTTGGTACAACTTGGGAAAAATCACCAAAAGTCTTTTCCTTTAAGAACCGGTTAAGCTTTCATCCAAGTCCAGACCAGGTTTGCTGTAGAAATATTTAATAAGATTGCAACTAAACAGATAGAAGAACCCTTTCAATCTCAATTGCCAGAAGCTACAATTCAAACTGGCTTAAAGAAAAAGGGAGTGTCAGATATCCTATATAATAAAAAACTAATATGCTAAGTGTCCAGTCGTCAGGTCATCCGTTCAACCTATCAAAGCATAATATGCTAATGATATGCTAAGGTCGCTCAACCGCTTGCTATGACGTGCACTGACCACCAGGGGGCAGATACTCCAACTGGTAGGTTAGCTTGCTGCTGGGGTCCAGACGATCGGGATCGGGACTGAGCGAGATGGGCTGGACACGCCCTGGAACCCTCCCCCGTCCCTCCTTAACCCCAATCATGCACCGGTGGGGTCCCTCGGCCTGGCCTGCACCCTCTCACAATCCGGGACCCCTCAGGGAATGTTGAAGAGCCAGTTTGGCCTGATCCCACTCAACACAGGAGCTGCCCCCTGGTGGTCAGAGTGCTCCCACGGGGGAGTGCCACTCAGCCAGAAGCTGGGCTCACGGCTGGGGAGTGCAGTGGTAGTGGTGGTAGCCTCTCCTACTTCCGTGGCAGTGCTAAGGATGTCTAACTGCCGGCTTAGGCCTGCTCCCCACAGGGAGAGTGACATGTGTGACAGGAGCAGCGTAGAGCCTGTGTCAGCTTCGTAGGCCAGATTCTGGCCTGTGTTGTACCTTGTAATTTTAATACTTAGCTCCTGAGTACTTTATAATCATTACTCGGTCTTTACGGCATCCCTGACAGGTAAGCAGTGCCATTTCCAATTTCAGAATGAAACAATGGGAGTGATTTAAGATTATAGGAGTGGATTTCAGGGCTACAAACATAAGCTTAAATGCCTTGGTTGTCAGTTTTATGCTCAAGTTCCTTGATTAACACTTTCCAACCAGCAATTCTTGAACTGGAATTGGTCCACAGATGTGCTTTCTGCCAGCCTGGGCATGTCTGGCTTTGCAGCGGAACTGCTTTTACTGTCCCAGCAGCTGGAGCGCTTCCAGATATTGTGAAGGTCACAGGGGCTGCTGGCTCTCACTGTGTCCAAATGTCAATCATTCATTCAGGTGTTAATTCTGTGGTCTCTGGTCCATGATTCTTTTCCTTAGAATCCATTCTAAGCCTGAGTATGTTTGTGAGTGTATGTGTGTGTGTATGTCTGTGTATGTGGGTAGGTATATGTGTATATGTCTTTGTGTTACGTATGTATATCTGTGTAAGAGTATGTATGTATATATGTGCACACATATTTGTGAGTACATGTGTATATGTGTGTGGGTATGTATTTATGTCTGAGTGTATATGTATATGTGTGTGTGTTTGTGGGTATATGTTTGTGTCTGTCTGTGTCTGTGTCTGTGTATATATGTGTACATGTGTGTATTATCTTACTATCCGTGCTTTACCTCTATTTGTGCTTCATTGCTTATTACTTTCAAAGTTGGGCTGAACTTTTTTACTGTATCATTCGGCTAGCACCCTTCTGAATACTAATAAGAAAAAATTATTTTTTTCTGAGAAAAATATTATCATGCATCCTGACATTTTTGGCAAGTTGTTTTCTACTCATAATGGGAAGTTTTGATAAAGTGAATTATTTTTTGTACATAGCTGTTTTCCTTTGTATTTCTCTGCACCTACCATTCTCTCTGTTTTCTATTAAATTATTATTTTCTCTGTGTTACTTTACAAGTTGGAATTGCTTTGTTATCAGAAAGAGAGGTGGGTTCGTGTTCTCCTCTTATCACCTTGGTGAATGAATTGTAGCACTCCTCATTGCCATAGCTTTGTTCTGCTCAGTTTTTAATGATAATTGCCCTTGTCATTCCTTGTAATATAAGCCATAGAAATCTTCTGGTTAAAGCAGAGGGAGATGAACAAGTCAGAATATATGATAAGGAAATTTCATGTTTCATTTTAAAGCATTAATTAGATGACAACAAGCTTATGAAGTGAAATAAACAGAAGATGGACAAATGACATTATCACAGCAAGTTCAGGAAAGATGCACATGCGCATGGGGCTGAGACAGAACATGTCTGTGTGGGCTGGTCTCTGTCTACCACCCTCGCATTGATAATGCTTTCAAATGTTTTTATTTTCTTTTTTCTTTTTCACATGGGTGCTCCCCCTATTTTTATTCTTTACATGCCACACTTTCTGAGTTTGTACCTCTGGGTGAGAGAACACATGTGCATTCACATTGTTACACTGAGCTTACCAGGGGCTGGACTTGTGCAAGCCAAAAGCTCCTCACTACCCTCTGTGTCAAGTAGGGGCATTGCTTGTCCAACCAATCACATCAAATAAGGTGAAACCTTGTGAAGTGAGCAACAGCTGTGTATGTACTTGTGTGTTGGAGTTACTCTGTGGAATGGATAGGAGGTCAAGGAGCAGTCCAGCAAGAAGTTTCTTATTCAAGCTAATCACAGGGTGAGTTTGAAGGAAATAGTATACTTTGGAAGGGGAGTCCTACTTTATTCCTCTTTGATTTAAGTCTCCTGTCTAAGCCTTGTCATTCTTGCCAAATTCCGAACTAGTCCAATTCCAGGACCAGGGACCTTCATTCTGTGTTCCTTTTGCCATTTTGACCAAGGTCAGAACAATTTATAATATTTTGCCCAAATATTTCAACCAAAATAAAGTTGTAGTTTTTGGAAGAAATAAAAAAGAAGCAAATCCTGTCAGAATGGCTACCATCAACAAATCAATAAATGACAAGTGCTGGCAAGGATGTGGAGAAAAGGGAACCCTCGTACACTGCTGGTGGGAATGCAGACTAGCGCAGCCATTATGGAAAACGGTATGGCGTTACCTCAAAAAAATTAAATATGGAACTGCCATTTGACCCAGTGATCCCACTTCTAGGAATATATCCTAAGAAACCAAAAGAATGCATGCCCTCTACGTTCATAGCAGCGCAATTTACAATAGTTAAGATCTGGAAATAGCCTAAGTGCCCACCACTTAGTGGATAAAAAAGTTATGGTACATTTATACCATGGAATACTATGCAGCAGTAAAAAAGAAGAATCTCTTACCCTTTGAGACAGCATGGAGGGACCTGGAGAGCATTGTGTTGAGCAAAGTAAGCCAGTCAGAAAAAGACAAGTATCATATGCTCTCACTCATATGTGGAATCTAATGAGCAAAATAAACTGATGAACAAAATAGAACCAGAGACATGAAGCACGGAACAGACTGTTGAACCCCAGAGGTAAAGTGGGGGTGGGTGGGTGGTGGATGGGAAGAGATTAACCAAAGAACTTGCAGGCATATATGCATAACCCATGGACACAGACAATAGTGTGGTGAAGGCCTGGGGAAGGGGGCAGGGGGCAGGGGTAGGCTAGAAGGGATCAATGGGGAAGGAGAGGGGACATCTGTACTACTTTCAACAATAGAGATTTTTTTTAAAATTTAAAAAAAGAATCAACCAGATGCTTCTGAAGTTAGAATTTGTTTAGTGTATATTGTGGATGCAAATAAAGTTACATTAAAAAAAAATCAAACCCTGTTCCCCGCCCCCCCCAAAGCCAAGAGAAAGTATCCTAGCATGTACAAGAGCATAGAATTGAATATATTTGTGACTTTCTGATCCATGCTCCACTCTGTCCAGTTGCAGGTGAGATTTGGTCATTCTACTTCTATCCTTCATGTTTCAACTACCTTCACATTCTAAATCCTATCCAGGGTTTCTTACCTGGACCAGGGGAAGTTGTTTTCTACTCATAATGGAAAGTTTTTTCTTTTGAGTCGTTGTTGTCCTTTGTATTTCTCTGTGCCCACCACTCTCTCAGTTTAAGATCAAATTATATGGCCCTAGCTGGTTTTGCTCAGTGGATAGAGCGTTGGCCTGTGGACTGAAGGGTCCCGGGTTTGATTCAGATCAAGGGCACATCCCCAGTTGCAGCTCAATCCCCAGTAGGGGGCATGCAGAAGGCAGCCAATCAATGATTCTCTCTCATCATTGATGTTTCTATCTCTCTCTCCTTCTCCCTTCCTCTCTGAAATCAATAAAATTATTTCAAAAAGATTAAATTATTATTGTCTTTGTATTACTTGACAAGTTGCAATTGCTTTGTTCCTAATTGCTTCCTACTGGAAACTGTTCTCTGCTTTTCTCCCAAGGTGTGGGTAAATAGATCAGCTACTTCTGGTTTGAAAGATGTTTTCATGTTGGCTCATAAAGATTTTTCTCCTGAGCCCCAGTTGGCCCTCCTCACCTGTTAGTAAAACCCTCGCACAATCAAAACTGTGTTTATTCTGTTCTGTGTGTTGGTGCTATTATGGTGAATAATATTTACTCTTTCATCTCTAACACCTAGCATGGAGTCTATTTGTTGAATAAATGAATTGGAGGTATATTTCCTGTTTTTAGGGTATTTGGAGTCAGATAGGAGAGCTTACCGTTTGAAGCTGTGGGTCCCTGGAATTCCTGTCCTCACATTTGACCTTTTCCCTTAAAATTGCCTCAGGCCTACTCACTAGATGTTTCAGACTTGTTTAACTTTTTCATGAGGCTCAGTTCTAGCTGACATCTGGAGACAGTTCATGGGAGGGGACATGTGGACCAAGTCAATGCCAACTTTCCCTGTAGCCTGACTGTAATAAATTACTTCCTTGCAGTAACCAGAGTCAGACTGTGCCTGGTTACATGTTTCTGTTTTTGGTTTGAAAGATCCCTTCAGCTCTCTACTCATTGATAAAGGATGATTGTTCCTGAGCCCATTGGTTGGACAAGACATTGCGTTTCACTCTCCTTAGCTCTCCTTTCTCTCCTAAATCCTCTCCATGTCTTCATCAGTACCTTGGGGAAGGATGATCCAAAATTATATTTCCATGGTTTTCCATTTTCAAAACTACTTTTATTCACCGATGAATGTGCTCTCACAGTTAATGTTTGAAATTAGAAGTTAGACCTTCTGATTCCTAGACTAGTACCATTTTCATGTTATAATACTTTTGAAGATTTAGTGACTTCTGGATATCTGTGATTGACTTAGTGATACTTACTATGGTACTTAATTATTAATCATTGTGACACTTAATTGTGTTCTAAATCAAATTTCTCTCTTTTCCTTGATGGCCTCAAAGCCTTCTAAGAATTGTCTTACACATTTTTTGGTCACTTTATCCTTGATCACTTTTTCCAGACTTGTGCAGTCTGGCTTTGACATCTGTCACCTTTCCTCAGGCTATAATTGCCCTAGAAATTTCTTTGTGTCCTAGAAATTGATACACCCACTGGTTTTACTGAGTTCTACCTTCCTGGATCTTTTTTTTTAATTTAAAATTTATTTTCTTGTTTAAAGTATTACAAATAGTACTACATATGTCTCCTTTTTTTCCCATTGACCTTCCCCTGGCCTCCCCTAAACCCCGGAACATGCCTTTACCCCCCCACCCCCAGTGTCTTGTGTCCATTGGTTATGCATATAAGTCCTTCGATTGATCTCTTACCCCCACCCCCGCAAAACTCCTCAGCCTTCCAGCTGTAATTTGACAGTTTGTTCGATGCTTCTCTGTCTCTGTATCTATCTTTTTGTTCATTAAG
>NW_005871048.1:33942332-33954699 GCF_000147115.1 Myotis lucifugus | reverse complement strand
CTGTATACTCTTTGTAATACTTTAAGCAATAAAACAATTTTTTAAAAAAGTCAAGATAGACAGGGTCAAAAAAAAA
This sequence comes from Myotis lucifugus, assembly GCF_000147115.1. Lineage (NCBI taxonomy): Eukaryota > Metazoa > Chordata > Mammalia > Chiroptera > Vespertilionidae > Myotis > Myotis lucifugus. Next base: position 33,954,623 of record NW_005871048.1, on the reverse strand, counting down.
AAAAGAAGACAGGGTCAAGTAAGAGAATGGCTGCTTCCAGACAAATCACATGACTGCATTTTTGCTTTATGTGTAGGTGTGAGGGGAAGGTGGGGGAAAGAAAAAGGATTTCCCAGAGAAAGGGGTGAGTTATTAAGGGTATTTTCAATGAGAAGTTTACCGGGAACCAACAATCCACCTACTTATGTCCAGCAAAGAGATTAATAAAATCAACATATATATAATCCAACTCAGAACCTTTTCTTTCCAAGCTGTTCATCCACCCTATTTCTGTTAAGAGAACCTCCATATTCTCAGAATCTAGGGGCTGACTTTTTCACAAGAAGGACATAATGTCACCTTCCTCTCCATTTCCACATGATTTCCCTCCCCTACCGGCAGGTCTAAGCAGTCTTCTCCCTCCCACCCCACCGTCAGTGTTTCATAAAGTCTTAGTCGATTAGCATTTCAGAAGGGAAGCTCATTCTTACAGGTGAGAGAAGATCCCAGTTCCTTCTAATTCAACCAGTCACACTGGAGTTGCAACAGGTAGGTCATTCCAAAAAGAAAAAGGAAAAGAACAAGAGAAAGAACCATTCTTTTAAGGTTTTGTTTCTCCAATTGCTACCCATTCCCACTGAACCCTCTACCATCTATCTACCCTGTTGTTTGTCTTTGACCATCATGAGAGACTTCATGTAGAAGGAGTACCTTAGGAGAGGGGGCATTGCACTGTTTATTCTATTAGTTACACTGTGCTTTGAATACATGACAGTCCCTGTAGAGTGGGTGCAGTCCATGGTGAAGTACAGGGGCAGGGAAAACTTCAGAGAAAAGCACAGCAAAATACTAGTGTTCTGGAAGAACTGCAATAATAAATGAGAGATTAGGATGAAATAATAAGTAGTCAATATACCCATCTCTCTCCCAATATTCTCTCTTGATGTTCTCACCATCTTTTAACGTACATAAACATGTGCACGTGGTTGCTAGGGTGAGGTGAGAGTAGGATCCAGGTGTGACAACTCATCCGAGAGGTGTTTGAGCCTGAGTCTGAGATACAACTGTTCAATTGGCTTTGCAGAGAAGAAATCTAAGAGGATGAGGTCAGAGGAATGGGATGGAAAACATACACACGGTGCAATTTCTTCACTAAGTTAGGCAACCTGCTCTCTGGAAAAGGACTATTGAGCCAAGACTTTCTTCAATACTGAGGCTGACCAGAGATGCCTTTTAGTCCACAGGGAGTTATCCTGTTATTCTTTCAGTTTGAGAAGGCTTCTCTGCAGCTAGGCACCCATAACCTTATTCCCTGTCTGTTCTCCCCAATTTCTCAGGGGAATATTTCTGAATATTAGAGACATGGAAAAAAATGACATATTCTTTTCTCTCTCCTCATGTAGGGATTTCACAATGTAACTCTAGGGGCCCTCTAGAATTGTTTCTCTCTCAGTGATCAACAAGAGGCAAATGTGAGTGCTTTAATCTCAACACGTGGTCTTAGTTGAATCTACCAGGAAAAAGAAGTTGATTGAAAACCTCTACTTTAGGCCCTAAAAAAAAGAGAGGAGAAGAGTGCAGATTGGTTTGGCTTAGTGGATACAGCATCGGCCTGGGGATTGAAGGGCCTGAGGAGAGGAGAGGAGAGGAGAGGAGAGGAGAGGAGAGTTTTGCCTCCCGCCCCCCTCCTTTGTCAAATATGAATTGAGTATAATGGCTTGTGTCAATTTCTGGATCCTCTATTGACCAGCAGTTCTCAACCTGTGGGTCGCAAACAATGAAAATACATCCTGCATATCAGGTATTTACATTACAATTCATAAAAGTAGCAAAATTACAGTTATGAAGTAGCAATGAAAATAATTTTATGGTTAGGGGTTACCACAACATGAGGAACTGTATTAAACGGTCGCAGCATTATGAAGTTTGAGAACCACTCTAATTAGAAAAGAGGACCAGAGTGATTATTTTCATCCAATATGACTAGAACCATGACAGAGATAAGCACAGGATAGCACTGGGCCCCAGGGGAGGGTACCTCGTACAGACAGGAAAAGGTAATTAGAAAGACTCTCCTAGAGTACATGCCCTTGACCAGAATCGAACCTGGGACCCTTCAGTCCGCAGGCTGACACTCTATCCACTGAGCCAAACCAGCCAGGGCTCTTCTCCTCTCTTCTTTTTCCCTAGAAGAAGGAAAGGAGAAAGGCAGAGGGTTTAGAATCCATACCAAAAGGAGGGAAAAAGACATGGACACAGAGCAGTCCAAGTAAGACCCCAGAGGCTTGAAATAGTGTACAAGTTGGGGAATTATGATGTGTTCCAATCATAAAATGAGAGAAAGGATGGAAGGAGATGAGGTTGGAGAAAGGGGTCCCAGGCTGTCCTCACATGGAAGTCATTACAAAGCCTCTCTTTCCCACACTCCCTCCTCACTCTCTTTCTCCCTTTCACCAGGTTCATCTATTTGCTTTAAAATAACCCCTTAATTGAAAATTGAAAACAATTCAGGAAGGAAGACTTGCAACATAAATGGCATCTGTAAATGCTCTGGAAATTATTCTGTTATATACATCATTCTTTTTGAGATTGTTTTATCTTCCTTCTAAAGAGACCAGGCAGGTTTGGCTCAGTGGATAGAGCGTTGGCCTGAGGACTGAAGGGTCCCCGGTTTGATTCTGGTCATAGGGCATGAGGAGAAGGGAGAGGAGAAGGGAGAGGAGAAGGGAGAGGAAAAGGGAGAGGAGAAGGGAGAGGAGAAGGGAGAGGAGAAGGGTGAGGAGAAGGGTGAAGAGAAGGAAGAGGAGAGTCTGCTTTCTACTTAAGGCCCATTCCTTCCCAGCCTTTCCTGTTTATTGTTGTCAGCCTCTAAGTTAAAGGGTAACAGAGGATCTAAATAGAAATGTAGGTACTAATTCCTATTTCAGACTACTCTTATATCATCAGCTGACAGTAGGTAGCTAGAGAAAGAAGTGTGTTTTTGTAGAAAATTGCTGTCTTCTTGCACCTTCAGAATTTAAAGGATATCCATAGACCAGATGCCTATGCTGAAGATTTGGTCTGATGACCTCCTATTCCTGATGTTTGTTTCTTTTCTTGTTGCTTCAGCTGTTGTTTCTTTTTCCTTTTGTCCAACAAAATCCTTGGAAGGCAAGTTTCCTACCCCCTGGATGGCTACATTCACAGTTCTTCTGTCTTAAGTCCTATAGGGCTACTTTTCCTCTGTGTGGCTAACAGCCCCACTCCTTTGTGGAACCTGGCACAACTTTTCACTCTAAGGCATAAAGATAAGTCTCCTGCTGTAGAGGACACATCCTCCCAAAACTTCTATGCTATCCTTCAAGTCATCTTTAGAAAGGCATTTCTCTCCACTAATGTATCACAGGGTCCTACAGCTTGGCTGAAGTCACTCTGTCACTTGCATTTGTTATTGGAATACCAAACATCCTCAAAAATAGCATGCTCTACACCATGGTTTCAAGATACAAAATTTGAAGGTGGCTCAGTTGGTTGGAGCGTCTTCCCATACACTGAAAGGTGGCAGGTTGGATTCCTGTTCAGGCCATGTTTGGGAGGAAACCGGTTGATGTTTCTCTCACAGATGTTTCTCTCTCTCACTCTCTTCTCTTTCTCTCTCTCTTCCTTCCCTTCTCTGTAAAAAAATCAATTTAAAATTTTTTTAAAGATACAAAATTTGTAACTTGATATTGGATATGATTAGACTTGACGCATATTCTTCACTGAATTTTAAGCATAAAAATCCATTTTTTTTCTTAGATAGCAATTCTGCTAGGAAGTGAATGTGTAGATTTGACCTGCTCTCTGATTCTCAGAGAGTGAAGGATCAGAAGAGTCGCTGGATGGAGGCCTTGTGCTGCTCTCATGTGACGACTGAATCTTGATTCTTCCCAGTTTCGGAAATGGAGCTCCCAACTGGTGAGTCCCCTGAAGCCAGCAGTCTTCAGAGGTCATCCTCTGTAATGAGCTCTAAGCAAACCTGAGGAGGCAGCTAAATTAGTCTTCAGTCCCCCTTTCCTGCTCTTTTCCTAATGCTGCCCTTCCTGGTGCCCTAAGATTTCCTCCATTAAAACACCGTAAGTAACGGTTTAAATGACTAAAAAGGTTCCATACACTCCTTATTTATGAAGTGTGTGCTTTATAACAGAAGACAAAGCCTCTTCTTAAGTCAAAGGAATGCATCTCTAATTGTTGAATCTCAGACATGAATGTGTTGGTTGGGGAGGAACCAGAAGAAAAAGAACTTTTTCAGCACCTAAGAAATCATACTATACGACAACCAATTTATTTTACTAGCTTTTTGAGAGGCTTATAATACAGTAGTGGTTTTCAACTCTGGCTGCACATTAGAATCTCTGAGCTTTTTAAGAAATACTTGATGCTACTGGCCCTGCCCACAAAGATTCAGACTTAATTGGCCCAGAGTGGAATATGGGCACTGGGATATTTTTAAAACTTTGCAGGTAATTCTAATGGGAAACCAGAATTGAAAACCATTCTTATATAGGTACAAATGCCCTTTCCTCCAGATCCTTTCTCTCCCATCTCCACCCCTGCCTCTCGGCCTTTAGCCACCCTTTCTCACCTCTGATACCCTGTTCACAGGGCCAAGAGGGATAGCTGGTCTTTATTTGCAAACCCAGAATGGAGGAGGAGAGCTTCCTTGCCTGGAAGGGGGTTTCTCTGAGGGAGAAGGATGTCAGGGGCAGCTGATGGCCTCCTGCATGGTGAGCCCGAGCAGGTGGGTTCGGGCGCCCTGGGTAGAATAACAAACTCCTTAATCTGTAAGAATATTTTTCTCATAGATGGGCTCTCCAGGGGAATTTTCTGAGCAATTTGATTCAAATTACAATCTATTTCTGCACCTGTAAGTACCACAAATCAAAACAGCCGTTTCTGTTGTATGTTAGTGAGAGTGAGCACTGATATTGTTTTATGTGCTGAGAAATCCATACATTTACTCAGAGTCACTTTCAGAAAAGTGATCATCGCCCTTTTTGTAAGTTGCCCAGAAAGTCATGCACACCTGATGGGCATTTAAATGAAACAGGCACAATTGAATGTCCTGATTCTCTAGCACTTAATTTATTTTTCCTGCAGAGAATTGGATTTACATGGGGTGGTCTCCTGACAGTTCTCAATTCCAACTGTACACAGATCACTTGCAGTGGTTCTCAACCTTGGCTGCACATTAGAATCACCTGGGAATCTTTTTAAAATCCTGATTTTGGGGCCTCATCCTCTGAAAATTCTGTTTCTTTGTTATGGGGTGGGGCCACAATATTAGTAACAACGAAACAGAATTTCCGGAGAATGAGGCCCAGAAATCAGGATTTTAAAAAGATTCCCAGGTGATTCTAATGTCCGCCCAAGGTTGAGAACCACTGGGTTTAGAAGCTTTTTTTAAAGGGGGGGGCACATCTCGCAAACCCCACCACACACACACACACACTACTATCTGGGCCATACTCCAGAGGGAAGGGAAAAAATCTCTGAGGATGGGGCACAGAAATGGTACTTGTGAACCATATGCCAGGCCAGAGGATTTTATTTCGGAGTGTGGGGTGAAAATTGTCACTCCTTCACAAAGCTTAGCAGGTTGTGTCGGGAGCAAGTTCACCCAAACTCACTCCGCACACAGCAGAATTCTTTTCTGGGGTGCCACGTTTTGTTTGTTTTGTAAATCCCACTAATGTGAATTTTGAGGAACATTGTTGACTAGAAGCAAATGTAACCAAACCTTTGGAAATCATCTGTTTTTATGTATTAGGGGAGCAATTTTACATTTAATGTTATAAAAGTTGCCAGCTTTTTTGCTTTTCCTGTCCAACAACTCCTGATGGAACTCAAACTGGCCTGCTGCGAAGACAGGTCCTTCCCTTTGTGCTTCTGAAAAGATAAGAATCCTAAAGTGATACAAAAGTCTCCTCCCTCGGGAACAGCAGAAGGGAGGGACCTCATGCATGAGTTGACAGTAGAAGTGAGTATTAGAGGAAACTGTTTGATACCAGAGATTATTTCTGGAAGATTTTGTTCTGTCGGGAAAAACACACATGAGTTTTCCTTACCTCTGGCATTAAGAACCCTTTAAGTTTTTATACTAAAACTGTGGACAGTAGGACCTGAAGTCTTTTACCAGGCTTGTTGTAAATGTCCTGACCTATCAAATGAGGATTTTTCTTGAGATGAAGAAGAGAATGTAATCTGATCCCTCTTGATTCCACTGAGGCAGTCAGACAATACACCAGGGCCCTTGATAAGCTTTCTTGAATGTGCTGTACAAAATGCAAATTAAATATAATTATCTAGTCTTTGTAAACACCTAAAAATGACATGTAGCAACCATGTCTAGTTGGGATCTTATTCTGACTGGGTTATTGTAAAAAAAAAAAAAAGTATACTTACATGTCTGTGCATATGTGTCATTTTGACAAAGAGCAAGAAAAACACTTCAGAATTATGCTTAGCCCTAGCTAGTTTGGCTCAGTGTATAGAGCATCAGCCTGTGGACATACAATCCCGGGTTCGATTCTGGTCAAGGGCACATGCCTGGGTTGCAGGCTAGATCCCTAGTAGGGGGCATGCAGGAGGCAGCCGATCAATGATTCTCTCTCATCATTGATGTTTCTGTCTCTCTCCCTCTCCCTTCCTCTCTGAAATCAATAAAAATATATTTTTTAAAAAGAATTATGCTTAAAAGATATCAAGAAAATTTTATTGATTGGAAAATGAGAGTGGGGGATTAGAAACAGAGAAAGGAAAAGAGAGGAAGAGAGGAAGAAAGGAAGTCTCAGACTTTGAGAAGTTCTATCTATACTTCCACATCCTATGAGGATCCTGTGAACGCCCGGTGGATGAACGCACTATAATGTAGGAGAATAAGGTGGTGTCTGGGAGATCTCAGTTTTGTCCCTAATCATCTGTATGAACCTGGACAGGTCTTTCTTTACCTCATAGGGCCTCTCCTTCTGAAAAGGGACATTTCTTTTGAGTTCTGAGATTTTCCAGTTAGAGGAGTGAGGGAAAACTAAGAATCATCTTGCTGCAAAAAGTTAGAAAGATAGTAGTCAAATTCCAAACAAGTAAAGGCAACAGCACATTCCTAGAAAAAGATGTATTTGAGCCCTCAATCCATGAGCAATATTGAGCTACTTTCGGTTTACTGGTATTGATACAGAAGAGCTCCGCTTTGGGCAACTGCACTGCTCATCAGCAACCCACTAAGCCCAAGAAAGGAGTGCTTCGAATATATGGAAAGGACACTGCAGGGGCACAGTCTAGCATTTTGACCCTGAAACTCGATTCTCCTGAGTTCTCTGGCAATTTTTAGGGATCCATGTTAGTAAATGGAGACATCCGCATTCTATGTGGAGCAAGGTGGGACCATGTGCCTTTTTCTTCCTCCTTCTACACCACACCTTCTAGGTGAGGTTCTAGAATGCTTAGGATTTTTGTCAGTATTGGAATAGCTATAAATTCTAATCATTCTTTAAAACTTACGGTATTGATTAGGTCTGTGCTCTGGGGAAACACACATACAGACCTGGGCCCATCCTGCCCCACGGAGGAGAAGCTGTTATTGGAGATGAAGTGTTAAGCTTTCAGTCTTTAGCAAGGATGAAAAGTGCTTGCAACCCAATTTTTTCACTTGAGATTTAGAAGGCTCTTGCAGCAATTAACAGGATAGCCACTTGATTTAGCGAGATCCTTCCTCTTGGGAATTTGGGAAGCTGCCCACAAAAGACTGGGGCTTTCTACCCAAGGCAGGGATTACATCCTGATCCTTGGGAGAGACCCTCCTGCTTGTCCTTTGAAGTGAGTACTTCTCTGCAGGTGTCAAGTAGCTCCTTTTTTGGAGGCTGCTTTGGATTTGGAACTTTCTGCTAAGCACTCCCAGTGACCTTTCTCCATGGGGCTTTGGGAAATGTACATGGTAATCCTTTAAAAGCATTACAGAGATCAGAAATAGTTCTTCAAGCAAAATGGAAGAAGGCTGCCCAGCACTCTCTTTCCTGGCTTCTGTTTTTCTTAGAGGTGGCCTAGCCCACCTTTGAAGCATCTTCTTCCCCTATTCCATCATCGAGTGCCTTGCTGCTGCCCATTCTCAGCCAACACACAGGTCTTAAGTGCAGCATTTTCCAGACTTGGTCATTCTTTTTTAAAAATATATATATATTTTATTGAATTATTTTACAGAGAGGAAGGGAGAGGGATAGAGAGTTAGAAACATCAATGAGAGAGAAACATCGATCAGTTGCCTCCTGCACACCCTCTACTGGGGATGTGCCCGCAACCAAGGTATATGCTCTTGACCGGAATCGAACCTGGGACCCTTGAGTCTGCAGGCCGACGCTCTATCCACTGAGCCAAACCGGTTAGGGCAAGACTTGGTCATTCTTGGTTAAATGTTGTACACCAGTATTTCCTCCATTGAAGAGGAGGCAGGAGGAGGTGTGTCCAGTCCTGTGGCCATCTTGGGTGACTTTCCTACCTTAGGTCCTCCAGAGCCAGCCCAGGTGCTCGCTTTTCCTGTTCCAGTGCTCCCTCCCCAGGAGCTGTTCCAACCACCTCTCCAACAGGAAAGGCCAGGGAGGGCCCTGTTTGCTTTTCTGCCCTGGGACATTAGTGTTTTCCATACTCGTCGATGATGCCATGGCAGGCGGTGCAGGACGAGGAGCCACACAGACCACACCAGGACGGGATCTTTTGCTTCTTTCCCTGGCTGTCACTGTTTAAATTTAACATTGTTGGTTATGCCCCTTTGTTTAGTTGTTTCTTTCAAATTTTTAAAGCTTGGTCTTATTGCTCTTTCAAGTTTTACTTCAAGTCTGTACATAATTAATGAATGAATTGTATTCATTTCATTTCACAGCAGGGAAATTCGATTTTTGATGGTTCTTCCTTTCACCATCTTTAGTCAGAATAATATATATATATATATATATGGCTAATATGCTAAGTGTCTGACCAGTCGCTATGATGTGCATTGACCACCAGGGGGCATATGCTCAACACAGGAGCTTCTGTGATGCGCCCTGGCCATTTACAAAGAAATGGCACCACAGACCTGACACCCACAAAGCAACACTCGGCTTCCCCCAAGTGGGACACAGGCCCCGCCACCACCCTGGAGCAACAGCCCACCAAATCACAGCCAATGCTGCTGAGACCCCATGGCGCAAAATGCAGCCCACAGCCCAGCCCAGCCCAGAAATGATCCTTGTAGGCACCGGGTAATGACGTCAAATAGCAACGCCTGGCTTCCTCTCTCTAGTGACTAGCCTCCTAGCAGATTCTTCAGCCCAGGAACACAACTTGCTTTATAGCCAGGTGCAAACATTTTACACTTTAACCAAATGTCTGTGAAGCATTTTCCCATGCCTCATCTCATTTGGTCCTCACAGAAGTCCTGGAGTAGGTACTAGGAAACTCGGTGGAATCCTATTTTCTTTTCATTAGCTGGAAAACGGAGATTTAGAAAGCTTAGAAACTTGACCTGACTTAAAATAAGTAAGAAATGGTGGACCTTGAAAACGACTTCAGGTTTTCTCACTGCGCAGAATATAGTCAAACACTGCCGCAGTTAAATATGTTACCCTTTGTTCTCCCTGAGTGATCTACAATAATAATCTGCTTAGTGTTGATATTTACTGCTGTGCTGCTGACAATTACCTGAAAGAGAATTTGGGGTGCTTCACTGGGATGGAGAAAGTTTAGTTAAATCAGAAAGCAGGTCTAATTAAGCAAGTTTATTCTATACATATATAAAAGGCTAAGTTGACTCGTGCATCCTCGATACATATAAAGCTCACGCTGGTGCCAATCACATGCATGTGTTTTGATCTGTCATTGTCAATCATGAATTTTGTTGACACTCTATTATAGAGAGAGGGTGAATAGCGATATTAAAATATTTCTTCTAATTAATTTTCTTTTAATGTGCATGAATTTGTGCGCTGGACCACTAGATATTAAATACTCTTCAAAAATTTTTTTATTAAAAACTGAAAACTTATTTAAACATAAGATATATTTGAGTTAAAGTCCTGGTTGTGTAACTTTGACCAAACTATTTCACCTCTGCAAGATTCAGTTTCCTCTTCTTTCAGAACTTAGATAATAATACCCACAACCCAGCAATGTCGTAATGATTACATGAAGCAATGGGGTCTAGCTTTCAGCAAAAAGCCTGACACATGGTAAATTATCCATAAATTATGGTGGCCATGAGGATGATAAGTGAATGGTTTGGAAAGATATTAGAGAACTTTTTAAGTATGTGTTCAGCTTTAAGAGTCCATCTATCCTAGTCTAGGCTGCTTCTAGCACAGTTCTGTCCTCGATACAGGCCATTCATTTGACTGCACTTTGAATTGACCTTGTAAACAAGCTTCTTTCCCTTCTGTGGCCCATGTGGTTTCTGTGGTCTTCTTTTTTTAATCTGTTAAAACACTTTGAAGTTCAGCTTTGTCCAATTCCCACTGGAACCTGGTGGTGGTTTCCTATTTCTGGTTTACTGCTAAAGAATCATCAGGAGAGAGCATTAGAGCAAGGTCACCCCAATACACTAAATAAGAAATATATCCATGTTGAACATTTCCAGGGTGAAATAAAGAGGGCTTCCTCTCAGGGTGATGTTCTGTCTTTGTCTTGTCTTAGAAAATGAGCTATAATTCTCTGAATGATTTGCCACATTACTTACCTTATCAACCATGATATTTCAATCTTCACATCTGCTTGTAATTAAAAAGAAGAGTCTCTGAATGTCACAAGGACACGAGTACATGCAATGGGACTTGTAAGCTGCTGCAAAAAGATTTTGGTTCAATTTCCCTGCTACCTTAAAATTTTGATACTCAAACACACACACATACACACACACACACACACACACACACACACACACAAAATTTTTTTTAAAAATCCACTAACCCCTGCATCCTCTTGAGTGCTGCTAGACCTATAGGCCTGTGCCAAGCAGCTAACACTTGGCAAGGCTTCTATTTGGCTTCTATTTGGCCATCTTCTATTTGACCAGATGATGTTTGTTCATGTTACCTCCTGAGATTCCAGTGCAATACAAGAGAAGATAAGAGGATAGAACTGATTATTATGCTCACAAATGCTTGGGAATCCAGGATAAGAATAAGTAAAACACACCTAAATGCAGAATGATAGTGCTACCAATAGAAGGATCATTTGAAAAGTGTTTATGCTCATGAATACCCAAAGTGTGAGGGCTCCCCTGATAAATATTGCTGTGGCCCGTGGCTGCGGGATGTGTGTGCCTGCTATGAGCTAGCATCATCTCTTGACGGGTTTGGCATGGATAAGATCTCTGAAGGCCAAGGGCATGCAGGCAGAGACAAATGCAAGGTAAGACCTTTGCAGGGAGTTCGGATGCAGACCTCACTAGTACTATCTGGAAACAAACTTTTGGGGGCTCGAAGCAAGCTGTGGATGAATGCATGCTGCCCTTAAAGCACCAAGTGATTCCCAGGTTAGGGTTGAGAAAGCAAAGAATTTAATAGGAAGCACTCTGTAAGCACATCAAGGGGAGGAAATAAATGGACCTGTGAGAAACAATTGCCTCCATACATTAAGAACAGCCCACGCCAGACCTGGTAAGGGAGGTGCAGAACAGTACATGCTGCTGTATGAGATGCAGTCTAAGGAAAAGAGTCTTTAAAATGTTATTTTAAAAAGGTAGAATCATAAAGCATCAGCTTGCAGACCAAAGAGTCCCAGGTTCGATTCCGGTCAAGGGCATGCACCTTGGTTGAAGGCTCCTCCTCAGCCCTGGTCGGGGCGCATGCAGGAGGCAACCGATCAATGTGTTTCTCTCACATCAGTGTTTCTCTCTGTCTTTCCCTCTCTCTTCCATTCTCCCTAAAAATCAATGGAAAAATATCCTTGGGTGAGGATTAACAAAAATAATGATGATGTCGATAATAATAATCCCAATATATAAAAAGCTAGGGGCCATCACAACCTAAACGCCCAGATGGATGATCAACCCCCAGGCTGGCGGGGGGGGGGGGGGGAAGCAGTTGGGAGCGAGGGAACACCAATTGTGTGAACAACGGTCTTTGTGGGGCACCCAGGCTGGCGGGGGGGGGGGGAAGGGGGGGCAGTTGGGATCGACCAGTCTGGTGGGGGGGGGCAGTTGGGGGCGACCAGGCCATCAGGGGGTGCAGTTGGAGGCAACCAGGCCAGTGGGGGGCGCAGTTGGGGGTGACCAGCCTGGCAGGGGGGCAGTTGGGGGCAACCAGGCCTGCAGAGGGGGCAGTTGGG